>NW_027397066.1:69751510-69924494 GCF_003265705.2 Callorhinus ursinus
CAGCAACTTCTTCCTAGAAACATCGCCAAAGGCACGGGAAGCCAGGGCAAAAATGAACTATTGGGATTTCATCAAGATAAAAAGCTTTTGCACAGCAAAAGAAACAGTCCACAAAACCAAAAGACAACCGACAGAGTGGGAGAAAATATTTGCAAACGACATATCAGATAAAGGGCTAGTATCCAAAATCTATAAAGAACTTATCAAACTCAACACCCAAAGAACAAATAATCCAATCAAGAAATGGGCAGAAGACATGAACAGACATTTCTCCAAAGAAGACATCCAAATGGCCAACAGGCACATGAAAAAGTGCTCAACATCACTCGGCATCAGGGAAATCCAAATCAAAACCTCAATGAGATACCACCTCACACCCGTCAGAATGGCTAAAATTAACAAGTCAGGGAACGACAGATGTTGGCGGGGATGTGGAGAAAGGGGAACCCTCCTACACTGTTGGTGGGAATGCAAGCTGGTGCAACCCCTCTGGAAAACAGTATGGAGGTTCCTCAAACAGTTGAAATTAGAGCTACCGTTCGATCCAGCAATTGCACTACTGGGTATTTACCACAAAGATACAAATGTAGGGACCCGAAGGGGTACGTGTACCCCAATGTTTATAGCAGCAATGTCCACAATAGCCAAACTGTGGAAAGAGCCAAGATGCCCATCGACAGATGAATGGATAAAGAAGATGTGGTATATATACACAATGGAATATTATGCAGCCATCAAAAGGAATGAGATCTTGCCATTTGCAACGACGTGGATGGAACTGGAGGGTGTTATGCTGAGTGAAATAAGTCAATCAGAGAAAGACATGTATCACATGACCTCACTGATATGAGGAATTCTTAATCTCAGGAAACAAACTGAGTGTTACTGGAGTGGTTGGGGGTGGGAGGGATGGGATGGCTGGGTGATAGACATTGGGGAGGGTATGTGCTACGGTGAGCGCTGTGAATTGTGCAAGACTGTTGAATCACAGATCTGTACTTCTGAAACAAATAACGCAACATATTTTAAGAAAAAAGGAAAAGAAGAAGATAACAGGAGAGGAAGAAAAGGGGAGTATGTCAGAGGGGGAGACGAACCATGAGAGATGATGGACTCTGAAAAACAAACTGAGGGTTCTAGAGGGTAGGGGGGTGGGGGGATGGGTTAGCCTGGTGATGGGTATGGAGGAGGGCACGTTCTGCATGGAGCACTGGGTGTTATGAACAAACAATGAATCACGGAACACTGCATCAAAAACTAATGATGTAATATATGGTGATTAACATAACAATAAAAAATTAAAAAAAAAAAAGGGCTAGTATCCAAAATCTTTAAAGAACTTATCAAACTCAACACCCAAAGAACAAATAATCCAATCAAGAAATGGGCAGAAGACATGAACAGACATTTTTCCAAAGAAGACATCCAAATGGCCAACAGGCACATGAAAAAGTGCTCAACATCGCTCGGCATCAGGGAAATCCAAATCAAAACCTCAATGAGATACCACCTCACACCCGTCAGAATAGCTAAAATTAACAAGTCAGGGAACGACAGATGTTGGCGGGGATGTGGAGAAAGGGGAACCCTCCTACACTGTTGGTGGGAATGCAAGCTGGTGCAACCCCTCTGGAAAACAGTATGGAGGTTCCTCAAATAGTTGAAATTAGAGCTACCCTTCGATCCAGCAATTGCACTACTGGGTATTTACCCCAAAGATACAAATGTAGGGACCCGAAGGGGTACGTGCACCCCAATGTTTATAGCAGCAATGTCCACAATAGCCAAACTGTGGAAAGAGCCAAGATGTCCATCGACAGATGAATGGATAAAGAAGATTTGGTATATATACACAATGGAATATTATGCAGCCATCAAAAGGAATGAGATCTTGCCATTTGCAACGACGTGGATGGAACTGGAGGGTGTTATGCTGAGTGAAATAAGTCAATCAGAGAAAGACATGTATCATATGACCTCACTGATATGAGGAATTCTTAATCTCAGGAACAAACTGAGGGTTGCTGGAGTGGTCGGGGGTGGGAGGGATGGGGTGGCTGAGTGATAGACATTGGGGAAGATATGTGCTACGGTGAGCGCTGTGAATTGTGTAAGACTGTTGAATCACAGATCTGTACTTCTGAAACAAATAACGCAACATATTTTGAGAAAAAAAAAAGAAAAAGAAGAAGATAGCAGGAGAGGAAGAATGAAGGGGAGTAAGTCAGAGGGGGAGACGAACCAGGAGAGATGATGGACTCTGAAAAACAAACTGAGGTTTCTAGAGGGGAGGAGGGTAGGGGATGGGTTAGCCTGGTGATGGGTATTAAAGAGGGCACATTCTGCATGGAGCACTGGGTGTTATGAACAAACAATGAATCATGGAACACTACACCAAAACAAATTATGTAATATATGGTGATTAACATAACAATAAAAAATTAAAAAAAAAAAACCTTTCCCAGGTTCCACTGTGAGTGGAATAAGAGAGCAGAGAGAAGAAGGATTGGAAAGGACCTGAGGTCAGTCATGATTAGGCCTGCCTGCATATGCAGTTTGCAGGAAATGATCAACACATGGGATATACTTTTTTGGTTCATATAGTGGGTTTGACCATTACTAACAAATCTTTTTATTGCCTTGAATCCCATATTAAACAGTCTTTTCAAGTATTTTAAAGACTGATTTCTAGGCCAGGTGGGCACTCTCATGACAGCTGTAATCAAGATGCTTATACCTGAGGGAACAGACCAGAAAAACCTCATGATTACCTAATGATGCCTTAACATACTCATTCCTAATGTGTGGCCTACACATGATTGAACCATAAAAATGTTAAATAAAGATGTTAAGTGATTGTATTACAAAAAGCTACATGTCTGAAAAGGGGGAAATCACATGAAGTGAGGCTGGTCACAAGCGCACAGATATAAGGCATCTAAAAATAATATCTATGACTAGTTCTTATAAATTCGTCTTTGTTCAAAAGCAGGAAGATTGACTAAATGACCTTGTAAGGTCTTTCCACAGTAAATTGTTCAGCTAGACTCACAGGAACGCTGATCTTTACAAACTTTTGCAGGAAGTTTAATACATGCAAAGAACTGTGATCATTGATTAGATAAATCTGTTTGTCTAGCCTACAAAAAGTTTTGAAGTAAACGTTTCTCTCCAGTAACTACAGAGCCAAGTGGCTAATTTCAAAGTGATCCTTGTACTGTACTTGTGGTCATTTTAAGTACCCACATATCAGAGGTCTTAAAACATCCCAGACAGACAAGCTCTATTCTATTTCAAACATTGACAGAAGGAGATTCTAACAGCCTCTAGTTAAATATATCATAAAAATAGCTCCTCTTCCCATTGAGCTATGCTTCTGCTATTAATATTGACTAAAAGTCTAGAGAGTTTTGGAATGAAAAAAATTAGAAAGAGGCCAAATTTACCCAACTTTGAAGTAACAATTCAAGTTATCTCTGAAAATTTAAATTATGAGGGAGTCATCTAGAATTCCCTGTCTTTAAATTTCTTCACTATGGAATAGAGAAAGTACCAAAGAAAGAAGAAAAAAGTAAATCACAGAATTTCTGGAAACTTAGCCGTTGCTGTAAACAAGCCATGGACAATGTTTCCTGGAGCCTTAACAATGTACTAGTGCCAAGGAAACATGTTCTCAAAGAGCCAAGCTGATTAATTTCACCAATGGTCATGAGCCACAACACAGCCAGGGGACATGACAGAATGACTGTGGGAGAAAACTATTATTTTTCCTCTATGACCAATGCTGTAAGTGTTGGAATCATAGCCGGGAAGAAGTAAGCTCAATCATGCAGTTAAAAGTGTTATTTTGAACCAATTGGCCAATAATTTTCTCACTGAAATAAAACTTCAGGAAACAACCCATAGAAGTAAAGGAATTTCCCATCACAACAGATAGTTGCTTCCACATTCTTCAAACCATTGAGGAAAGATAGCAATCTACATCCTCAATGTTAAACAAAACACCTTTTTTAAAAGGCTTAAAATAAATACAGCATGCTCTTATAAATATTCTCAAAAAGTACCTAAACACTTGTCATGATCATATTTATTTTTCAATAGAAGATAAACTAATCACCAAATGCAATTCCTTTGCAATGACATATCAGCAATATCACTAAAGAGACCAATCTGCTTAATCAGAGTAACACATTTTTGGATTCCTCTTTTCTGAAGAAAAGCAATGATAAAGAGATTCTCATCTCTTAAAAAAAGAAAAGACTAAAATGGAGGCCTGGGTAGGATAGAAAGTGGGGTTTGTGAAGAGTAAAGAAATGGAAAAACCCTTCTGGTTCAATTTTGCCTAGGATTATTTCTATTCTCCAGTTTACTGGTAGCAATTCACTGTGGGCTCCAATATAAATCAACCGCTTTTCTAATGTACAAGATTTTTTAACTGTATGTCCTGGTGTCAATGAATGAAGAGTATTAATATGGAGGTTATCTGTGACATTTCTCACTCTTACTGATTTCTTCCTCAATGCACATAACCTTTTAAAAGAGGGTGCTGAGGCAGAGGGAGACATTCTCAAGTGAAAGAGCTCCCTTTCTTTCTCAATGCATATATGCTGTCCCAATACATTTTCTATTCTGTCTGCTCCTATGCAGTGCCAGGCAGAGAACTTTGGAGACATCCACTATGTATCTAATTCAAACTACAATCTTATCTTGAATGATAAATTTTACATCAATACTGAATATTTTATTTTTTAAATTTAATTTTATTTAAATTCAATTAATTAACATATAGTGTATTATTAGTTTCAGAGGTACAGTTCAGGGATTCATTGGTTGCATATATCACCCAGTGCTCATTACATCACGTGCTCTCCTTAATGCCCATCAACCAGTTACCCATCCTCCCACCCACCTACCCTCCCGCAACCCTCACTTTGTTTCTTATGGTTTGTCTTCCTCTCTGATTTCATCTTTTTTTTTTCCCTCCCTTCCCCTATGATCCTCTGTTTTATTTCTTAAATTTCACATATGAGTGAAATCATATGATAATTGTCTCTCTCTAATTGACTTATTTCACGTAGCATAATACCCTCTAGTTGCAGCCACGTCGTTGCAAATGGTAAGATTTCATCCTTTTTGATGGCTGAGTAATATTCCATTTTATATATATATATAGTGCTTTAAAAAATCAAGACTATAATTTTTTTAATTACAAATTCTAGAAAAGTTTATCAAAACCAAATTGTCTTTTTCTGCAGGAAGAAATGTGGGGGTTGCCTCTGTTTTGCTAAGTCCTCAAACATAAACTAAAACATGCCTCTTAGATAATCCAGCACTACCTTGGGGTTTAGCAATTGCATTTGTCTCATCTTAGATATCTCTTTGTCTTAATTTTCTCCCCAATTGAATACAGGTTAAGCATGGAGAATATATTTCCCCTATGCATTTACAGCATCAAACAATACCTGGCATGTACTTAAAACTTAATATATAATTATTCAATGAAAAGGTGCCTGAGAATGTAAAGAAAGAGAAGAGAAATAAAGAAGACAAATGGAAATGAAGGAGGGAGAGGTATCAGACTGATACATTATTACTGAATTAAGCATTTGTAGGCAAAAGAGAAATGTTTCTATATTTATGAACTTCATGTATGGCACATACACTAAAGCCAAGACATTTTCCCCATTCTTCCCCCCAAATAATTTTTAACATATTTTGTATAACAAAATTAACAATGGCTTTGTCCCTACAATCAACTAATCTCATATTTAAAGATAGATTGAACCAATACCTTTATGACAGTGCATGAATGTGCCAGTAGTTTGCAGATCCTCTCCAGAGAAGAGTGGAAATACACATTTAACTAAAATCAGCCCATTTAATTGCCCACAGTCAAAAATTTTTTGAGTTAATTACAATGAGAAAATTATATCTGTAAAGTCAGGTTATAAAAGTTTCCATTCTTTAAAATGCTCCTGTTTTGAAACTGGCCAAAATTACCAACATTATGTTTCTGTTTTGCTTATTCTGAGAACTCAGAGTTCCATGAAAATTAGAGAAAAATCCTTTCAGACTTTCATAGAAGTAGGATATATATTGCAAAAAGAACAAGTATTTCAATTTGTTTAATAAGTTCCTAGATTTTTTTCTGAGCAAATAGCCATACAATGGATATACTAAAATCACACTTATTTTCAAATATATGTCATTGGGTATCTGAAACTTTAAATATTACATTCCATTTTTAATGGTTGGCACTAGGTCTTTTACAACAGGTGACTAGCCATTCCTTTGCCTTTTCTACAAATGTCATTTCTCACTGTATGCTTTTAAAGAAGTAAATGTAGAAAATATAGGATACTAACAAGAATATTTCCTCTACTCTACATGACCAAGAAATTGGCATTTTTTAATCCCTAAGAATAACTTATTTGCTTATGATTTTCTCTCATTCAAAAAAGTATAGTTGAAAGAAGCAATACCCAGTTAATTAAGGAATCAATTTAAGTGGGGTTGGGTTATGATAAATTGATAAATATAATAAATTAAAGCTTCATTTCTATTAAAAAGGACAAATACTGAATCTATACACCATATCCACTGCGAGTGAATTTCCAAGGAGCTCTTCTTGAATCTCACAGAATACTTGAAACATTACGGTATCTTCCTTTGGGGCCATGCGATCCATGTATTGTCTCCCTCTTTTCTTCCTCATTGCAGTTTTCCACTGATTCAGCAATAACTTCATATTTGGATCCAGCCTTAATCCCCATCATCTTGCTTTGTGAATTCAATCCCCATGTGGTTTACCACTCCAATAGCCTTGCTTCACAGTTCTCGCTCCTTCTCAGTTCCATTTATTGCCCACCTCCACTTCACTTCAGGCAACCACATCTTAGGCTTTACATAACCCAGAACTGCCACATTTTTGAAATATTAAACTCCAGTGTCAGATTCATTGGATCACATCCTCTTATATCTCCAGTTCCTTCATACACACTCCATCTTCTTCTCTGCCCTTTAATCTCACCATTTGGTTCCAATTCATCAGTCCACTCCTATTTATTCTCTGTCTTCTCTATGACTAATGTAAGTATCATTTTGAGCACACTCTTACCAAACCCCTTGACTCCCATTCTCACAGTCAATTCATCACACATACCAAGCATAACTGCAGGCCTGGATTGATTCAGCTGTCTGTTCATTTCTCTTCTATGCCTAGACCCATAAGGCCTACGAGAGACAAGGCAAAATGCATGCAGAAGGACAGAATGCCTAATCATGAAGATGAATGGTATGAAAAATTCATGACTTCCAGCTTCAGCTAGACCCTCAAAATTGTTCTGCCATCCTAGTCATTTCCTTGTTCTTTGTCCCACAATAGTTATATGGCATCATCCCAGGTCTTCTACCTTTGTTACCTACTTTACCATTTTTAACCTTAATTCCTTACTTCATAGAGAAAACAAAGTCATAATTTGCCCCCTCCCAACACTAATTTCTTTTTAAGCAACTCAATATTTTCTCATTCATTTTTGTGCCAGTAGAAGATTTCTTTTTTATATCCCATTCTCTTTCTCCCACTTCCCATAGCCTCACGTACCTCTTCCCATTAATTAGCATCCTCCTGTCCAACTTGGTCTCCTGCTTCCCTCCTCTCTGTCTATAACTATGTTCAAGTCTCTCATATCTAATAATAAAATGGAACAAAATCCTTATTGAACAAAATCTTTATTAATCTATTTCTCTGGATACTATATTGTTTTTTTCTTTTTTTCTTCATACTTATACTGGTAGAAATAGAGGTCTGTGTTTGTTGCCTTTCCCTCCTTACCTTACATTTATTCATCTACGCAAGGCAATCTGCCTTCTATGACCTCCAATGCCACCAAATTTGCTTTGGTCTAGGTCAACATTGACTCTAAAGTTTAAAAAGCAAATGGAAACTCTTCAATCAGTACCTTACCTAACCCTCCTGAAATATGAACTACTGCACCCTTTTTGAAATTGATCTTTTGCTCCCTTTACCTCTTCCAAGTCTTTGCTCAAATGTCATCTTCTTGTCTACCTACCCAGACTACCCAATTTTAAATTGTAACACTGGGGACTCCTGCGTGTCTCAGTCAGTTAAGCATCTGCCTTTGGCTCAGGTCATGATCCCGGGGTCCTGGGATCGAGCCCCGCATCGGGCTCCCTGATCAGCGGGGAGTCTGCTTCTCCCTCTCCCTCTGCTGCTCCCCCTGCTTGTGCTTGTGCTTGCTCTCTCTCTGTCAAATAAATAAATTTTTTAAAAAATAAAATAAATAAAATTCCAACACTCTTACACATAGTCTCTCTTATACTGCTTTATTATATTTCATTGTATTTATTGTCATTTAATAAAATATGGAATTTACTTATTTACTGTATTTTTGTCTGTCTCTCATCAGTAGCAAATAAGTTTATCTGCTGTGTTCACTGATTTATCTCAACATCTCACACAAAGTAATAGCTCAAAAGATATGTGTTAAAGGAATGGATCTCTTAGTTTCTAGGACAACAGTCTCTCTTGGGTTTTCTCTTGACTTTTGGCCTTTTTTCTTCTCCATTTCCTTTGCAATCTCCTTTATACTTCCTTAACTTTTAGTCTCCCCCCAAGTTTTCATGCTTTTTCATATTCTCCCTGAGAGGTCTCAGCCACTGTCAAGATTTGCACTATCTCCTTCACGTTAGCTACTAAATATCTATATTTCCAGTGTAAGTCTTTCTGCTTAATTCCAGACCCATGTATCTAACTTCTTCCTAAACATCTACACTTGTAGGTCCCACAGAGAATACAAACTCTCTCCCAATGGTCTTCTTGTCCTCCAACCAACTATAGCTATTCACTCACATGATTATAACCTAGATCTATATTTATATGCCTTCCATAAAGTACCTTTCTAAGTTAAGTACAATATTTTATCTAAAACTTCCTGATGGAGGTGAATGTTACTGTGGATGTGAAAAATGAATCTTTATTTTATGTAACCAGGAAGCATTTAAAACACATTACGAGATTTATAGTTCTAATAGCATGAAAGTGAGATATTTATGGATATATCAAGAAAGCCTTTGCTCTCAGCACTCTGACATTTTTTCTATAATTTTGAATAATTATTAGGTAATTAATGACTTGTTATACTGAATTTTTCTTATAAATATATAAATATAAAATTAAAAACCATTACCTTCCAAGTCATTTGCATCTAAAATGAAAACTATCAACCAGCAGTCATTATCTAATAAATTTAACCAAATGATCACAATTCAGAGATAAACCATACAATTATAGCTAAGCAGTACTATCTCCAGATGACAGAATGTGCCATGGGCAAAAAACATGCACTATTCTAAAGAAATTTTAAGTATATATGCACATATAGTTTGGAATGCTGGAAAGAACAATGAAGTTGGAAAATGACAACCTGGATTCAATTTTTACTTCTACTATGTATTAATTGTTTGGCATCAAGAAAGTTAATAGTTGTAAGCACATATTAAACACTTACTAACTGCCATTCACTCTTCTAATAGTTTTGCATTTTGCAATCATCACAATAACCCTACAAAACAGGCACCATCATGTTCCTCAGTTTCTAGATGAAGGAACTGGAGAATGCAGAAGTAAAGTAATTTATTAATTTACTCAAGGTCACAGTTTGTAGTTAGCAGTCATGTTTCAAACCCAGATTGTTTGTCTCAAGTAATATATATATGAATGGCCATGCTAACACATTTCTCATGACACAGAAAAATATACCATTTTTTAATGTTTTTGTGCACTGCTAACTAAATATTAAGATATCAGCTAATTCCAAGAGCTACCTAAATACAGAACTAGATCAAGCTCATTGTTCTTCATATAATAATAGTTTCAATAACAATTCATCACCTTATGATGGACCATCTCTTTAGAATATCCTGTTGGCTCACTGGCTATTTAAAATCATTTGCTGCTACAAAATGGAATGTGGGCTTTCTTTTTTGTAACAAGAGCTGAATTTGTCTTTTGAGGTGTCAAACCCTAGCTCAGTAAGGAACTTTAACTGCCCCATGCCATATTCATGCCTTTCTCTGGTTCTATTTGATCCAACAAACACTATTTTGGAGCACAATATGTGAAGGCAAAGGGTTAAGAAAATCTTTCCACTTTCTCTCTCAGAATTTGACATTCAACTCATTTTCCAGATCAGTTCCCTCAGCAACCTGATAAAGGAGGTATGTCAGCTACATTACTAGGTAGCATTGCTTATGGTAAAAATAATTTCTGCTTGGTTAATTGCATCTGGAATGGTAAAAACTATAAATGAATGATAAATACTTCATGGGGATACCATAGTTTTAGACTCTTATAACTGGGCATACCTTCTACAGAAGCCTGCCTCTGGATTGCTATAAGAGATACTGGCTCCTGTGATATATGAAGCTTTTAAGCCAGGGGATCTTTCATAATTGTTCCATCTGAGAATAATTCTTTCAAACCTGAGATGTCCCCTGGGGAACCAAAAAGTATAGCTTTTGGACTACCATACAGACAGCAGCATGGGACTGATGTGAGGGCTAGTCACATGGAATAGCAATCCCTGATGCAGCCCTGGACAACTGGGGTTCCTGCCCCATGTCCTTCTAAGCAACTCTGATGCCACATGTGAGTTATAGTAATCTTGTGAGTCTGATTATTTAACAGAATCTAAAAAAAGACTCCCTGGCTCTGCCTTCAGAGTTTAGAGTGATAGTAGATACCAGAATAGTACATAAATAATTAATAAACACACCAGGAAGATGTTTCTGGCTGCCCTTTTTAATATGCTTCACGACTGAGCTCATACTGTGTACTGTACCTAGTACAAAAACCATATGCTGTAGAAATATATGTCTGGCATATAGAACTAAAGAATGTTTTGTTGGATGGATGGATGAATGGATGGATAAATGGCGAATGAATGAATGAATGGTTCTCACCCAGTATAGTGAGTGAAGGAAGCTGGAGCCTCAGTTCTCAAGTCTCATTTGATTCCAACTCAGCTTTCTGGTTGTCCCAGCTCTGCCCTCTCCTTGATTTTGAATCAAGTTACCGATCCTCTGCCTGACATCTTGTGCTGGGTAACTTCCATTTGAATCTCCACATTTGCCTTCCAACTTTCTCCAATCTTCTCCGTGTTCAAGAGGCTGACCAACATGGAACTCATCAACAGACTGCCTTGTCTTCCAGCTTTCTGATGAGCCACAGAAGGGTACCATAGAAGATTGGAAGGAGGGTGGAGCAGGAGGTTGGGATATTTGTTCCTTGAACGCCCTCCTTGTGGGGTGAATGGGGTGGCTGGTAAAGGTTATAGTTACTGTATTATGGCCCTCCCACATGATGTCATCTCTAAATTTTAGGAACTACTGTCCCCTAACCCCTGTAGACTTATGGGTGGTAATAGCTTCCTGTTGTTACTTAGAGATAGAGATCACACTATTCCTTGTTATTTCTCTATACCCTGTCCAATGTTTAAATTAATCCCTTTATTAAATGCTCCTCAAATTACCAATTGTACAGAATTCTGACTGAAAGACCTTTGCTTCTGCAAATTTTCGAATCTCTTGTAATATAGTTTCCTCTTCTAATGTGTCTACTTGGTTTGGCCACCAACCATGACCTACCTTCGGTGCTCCTAATTCTCCAAACTTAGTCTAATCTAGGTAGAATTACCTCTAACTTTTGATGTTTACTTAACCTATCCCCCATGACCTTGCTATATTTCCCCCTGTCCAAACCCAAGCCCTTATAAACACTACCAATTATATACTGATATTACAAATAGTCTGGGATTAATTTTTGTTTTGGAGATGTAGCAGGATAGAGTTGAAAGAGCAAAGACTTTAGGTCTGAACAGATGAGCATTTGAGTTTCAATTCTAGTATTTTGCTGATGCCTGAGCAAGTCAACAAAACTATCTGAGCTTCCAATTCTTCTGCAAATTAGGAAGAACAAGACTATTCCACAAGGTTTTAATAAACACTAAAGATGACATATGTTGAAGTTTGGCATATAATATGTGCTGGAAAAATGTATATTATTTTATTATTGATAACATAGTTAATACTCAAGAGCCATTATGAAGCACATTCCAACTATAGGATCATTTCCAAAGGTCCATTCAGCTATATCAACAGATTTAAAAATTCTATATAGCTATAGAAATATTCCACTGCTTAATTTTCTCATATCAACTCACAATATCAAATAATCACAATTATGATTGTTGCTAAAAGATAAAAGTAAATATAATATTGTTTCTAGTTACTGCAGATATAAAGAGCAAAAAAGCTGTGTTCAAGACTTTTATTTCTTGCTTGTAAAAACATTAAAAATGTTTTTTAATTTTGAAATTTGAAGTTAACAAGAAAATGTCACATTAATTCCATCTATCCCCTATCAGTGCAACATATTATGACAGCCTTCATGGTGTATGATTTTCCTTTAACATTAAAGCTATCTTTTTGTTAAGTTGCCAAGATATTTGGCACAGTTACCAGTCCAAATTAAGAATATGGTCTTTTAAAGTGCAAACATTGACAAAGTAAAAAACTTTCCTAGGCAAATGAGTTTCACACCACACAAGAACAAGAAGAGATACTTCTGTTTCCTTTCTCAGAATGCATTAGAAAAATCTTTAAATAGACCTACTAACTGAACAGCCTTGAAGTCAGAATAGCTGGTAGGTTGTGAACTATGATTTTTGAGACTGTCACACAGGACTTTTTAAACCCTCTGCCCGTCTTTCCAACCCCAGTCAGTGATGTCTAAAACTCCTTTAGGAATACAGAAGTCTATCATCTATCATTTGAAATAGGTTTAAAATGTAAAAAGTTATTAAACTTAAATTGATAGTTACATTTGCTTTTTATTTTTTCCTGATTCTGATAAAGAGTTACAGCAAGGAAAGAACTGAAAGGTTGAAAAGGAAGAAGCTGACAACACTGAAGATAAACATCATCTAATTCATGTTTGTGCCTAAGGCTGGCCCTGCAACTAGCTCTCAAAGATTCTAATGAAATTCCTCAATATGCCTCTTTCTGCTAAAATATGTGTCCTTTCTTGTTTTTTGATGGCCCTGAAATTTATATAGAGATTCTGAACCTGTTCAGAAACATTCCTTTACCCAACAACCTAAAAAAAAAATTGTTATGAAGTATGTGAATTCAAAGTCCTTATTAAACCCAAAGGCAGCCTGCCAGGGTATGGAACGCATAGGTGGCCCCCGTGAGTATCCACTGACATAACTTGAAATGCATTGGCTTTGGTGACAGAGAGGAACCCATTTAGGTTTTTCATTTCATTTTGTTTTGTTTCTGGCACCATGGGCACTGAAGAAGAATAGATGTAAAGAACAAGAGAATGCTTCTGTTCTCATTCAAACCCTTAGGATATGTGGAGCACAAACTGACAGATACGTTAGAGACAGAAACTGCAGAAATTATTTTCAATAGTGTTTTTTTGGGTGGAATGCTATCCACAAGCAGTTCTGTTACAGTGTTGAGGTGACAATCAGAGCTGAGGCAAGGTTCATTATCCACTTCTGCATCTGACCTTCACACCTGGCCTGACCTTGAGGACTGATAGTTTTCCAAGGAGCAAGGGATAGCACCTGTAACACAGACCTCAACATTTTCACATCTGACAACAAGGCTGCTTCGTAAGTAGAGCTATGGATAGGGGACAGTGAAATCAAGAAAAGAGCAATTGGCAGAAATTCTGTAAACTGGGTTGGCAGATTAGTTCAAGAGAACATGTGAGGAACTTTTTGGAACTTCCCTGAAATGCTTGCTAGGTATAAGAAACACCAAGGGAAAGAGGAGAGGTATCTGGTAAATGGAAGATGAGGCCCGGTTTCAGCAGGTAAGGAGCTGAGAGCTCCCATGGTATGAAATAATATAATACATTAATAAGATTTTGGGTTCTGGAGTCAGTCCCTGGTTTCAAGTGTTGACATACCACTTAATAGCTTTATGATCTTGGGCAAGTTATTTAATGATCAGTGCTACAGTTTTCTCATCTATAAAATGGAAGTAATAATAATCTCTACTTCACAGTATTGCTGTGAGGTTTCAAGGATTCATATATGCAAATGGTTAGAACAGTAACTAGCAATAATGACAAGCATTTGACTGTTATAATTTGGTCCTGTTTGTACTCACAGGCTGATGATGTCAGAGACATTTGGAAACAGAGGTTATGGGGCATCTTCTAAATCAAATAGACATTTCCTACTTTCTCTACTATCCCAAGTCAATTGGAGTAGCAACTAGCACACATAATGTAAATATCCATTCAAATCTTGTAAAAAAAAATAATAACAGAAAAGGATTATGTATTTCATCCCTGGATGATGAATGTGCATTAATAATATCTTGGTAAATCTTAAATGAAACAGGATTTTGAGAAGCTTCATTCTGTTTGCAACTCTGAAATTCACTTAATCTTCTTGAGCTTTGAATTGATTACTAAATCTGCATCTGTATCATCAGGACCAGACAGTGCAAAATATTAAAAACACAACAATGTAAAAGATAGTATGTGTTCTCCCAAAATGATAAGCTTTTTCATTTCAACCCTGATCAAATCCATCTTTGATGGTATGGGTATATATTCGTGTACTGTATTTCTTTTATATATGAGTTCAGGTTTATTTGAGGAGCCAAGCTATTTGGATCACTTTGGTCTCCAGCTCAAGCTTCTATGCTGAGTGAGTAGATGAAACAAATTAACAGGTATGTAATTCAAATGTAAATGTATACAATCATTTGGAAATGGATTAATAGCTACAAAATAAATGTCCTGAATGAAAAAGCTTATAGTAGTTATTGTTTTAGCATAGATTTCCCCCAAATGCTTTAATTTGCTTCTGCAAAAATAAAATTGCCCTCCTTTAATTTCTAGACAAAAGAAAAATTCTAAGCAGGCTTCTGAACCAAAAGCCACATAAATGTAATTATTCCCATCATATCCTTTTCCTTCTTCCCAATATCTCAAGCCATCCCAACATCTTAATTCTCATAAGCTACCTCCTTCCCTCAAGAAAGAGTCAGCCACTTGAAGGTCTTCAGATCCTTCTTGCTTGGAGGCTTACAGGATTAGTCTCATCCCGTCTTCACCCTGCCTTTCCCCTCCATCATCATCAGAAGTCCTAGCCTGCCAAACTATCTGTTTTTCCAGGGAGAGGGACCCCCATATTGCTCTGGACATGCCCTAATTTGTTCCCACTCTCCTGTGCTCTTCCATCTTGCTCTCTGGAATTTGCAGTCTTTCATCAGCAAACTCCCCCACCTGTGTCCTCAAATTACTTCTTACCTTCTTGTTATAACCAACATCTGATTTGCCTTTACAATGCTTTCAAGTGGTAACTATCATTTGTTTCACATTCCACACATCTCAGAGATTTCAAGTAGAGTTAGTTTGTTCCTCTCCAATGCCTTCTCCAAAGAGTTTATCTTTCAAATCCTAAATCCTGTGAAGCTTGTTTCATTGGAGTTTACCACTCATTCCTTTTTGATGCCATGAATCCACCTCCTAGTGACTCTCTTTTATTTGTTAATGACCTTAACACCTAACTTGTCTTTTCTCTCTTCTACTGTCTTATCATTGATCCTTCAACATCCAACAAATACGCTGGCCTCTCAGTTCCTTAACCACCTTAGCTCTGATGACTTTTTTTTTCCAATTTCACATGGTTCTACTTGCAAATTTTAACCATCATTGATAATTGCAGCACCTTCAAATCTCAATTTCAAAATACCTGCTTTGCATCCAAATCACTCATCTAGCAATCCATACCACTATTTTACCATCCTCACTAGGGAATCTCCAATCCACTCCCCCTACCACTTTTCATTTCCAACTCCCGACTCCAAACAATCCTGCTTCCTTTTTATTCAGCATCTCAGCCATGGTCTAGCACTATAATTGCTCTCTGATAGATTGGATTTGAGGTGCAAAAAAAAGGGAGAAGAATCAACCATGGCTCCAAGGTTATGGAATAATGGAGTTGCTATTTACTAAAATGGGGTAAGCTCTTCCTTCATCATATCTGCATAGAGAAACCCTGGCCCTTGTTAAAAACAACTACCCAATTATTCTTGCCAGAACCTGGAGAAAATCCTAACCATCATGATTACTCTCACTTCAAATTTGAGTCCACATTTCTCAGCATTGCTACAAATAATCCATGGTTCTTCCCTCAGAAATTTAAATCCCATGATCACAAATGGCTGTTCCATTTCTCCTTCTTGCTGTCCTGAAATCTTCAAAAACCTCTTCTGCTCCACTATAACCTGATAACCTTACATCGTAATTCAAAATGTTTTCTTCTTCATCTTTCTATCATCAATTCTTATTCTCTTTGCCTTTTGGTCCACTGTACTGCAAGTACTGTTGCTGCTCAGATCTTTGCCAACCAACCCTCTCTCTCTTATGCTCTAGCACTTGCTCTAATAGCTCTCATTTTCTCAAAGTCTTTCCTACAGCAAGTTCTCACATTCTGCTAAATCATTGTCACCAGCATACGGATACATATACATCACTCATCTTAAAAAAAGAGAGAGAACAAAAGCTTCTGTTGAGGGGTGCCTCGTTGGCTCTGTCAGTTGAGTGTCCGACTCTTGGTTTTGGCTCAGGCCGTGATCTCAGGGTCATGTATACACTTTGTGTTGGGCTCTGCACTGAGTGTGGAGTCTGCTTCAGATTCTCACTCCCTCTCCCTCTGCCCCTCCTGCTTGCTCCCCGCCCCTCAAAAATATAATAAATAAATCTAAAAAAAAAAACCAAAATAGCTTCTGTTGAACCCATGTCCCATACAAGCTATATCCCATTTCTCTGTATCCTTTCACAACAAACTCTACATTTGTTGTTTTCAAATTCCTTTTTCTCCTTCTCTCTTGGATCCATTCTAGTTAGCCTTTTGCCCTTACCACCCCCTGAAACAGATCTTGTCAAATTTTGATGACTTCCATGTTGCCAAATCCAATGATAAAATTTCAGACCCCAGATATTCTTGATCTCCTGGTCTCATATGACACAGTTAACCATTCTCTCCTTTTTGAAAGAATTTCTTCACTTAGTCTCCGAGTTCTCTGTCCACCTGGTCTCTCCTTCTCAGTCTCAACACCTCCAGACCTCCAAAGGTTCAAGTGTCCAGACTTCAGTCCCCAGATCTTTTCTCTCCTCCTTTCCTTCCCTAAGTTATCACATTTTGTCTCTTTGAATATCATCTAATGCTAACCACTCCCAAATTTATATCTATAGTTAGGATTTCTCCACTGAAGCCCTGTGGACGCACATGCACGTGTGTGTGTGTGTGTATACACTCCATATCACTACTTACATATCTAATAAATGTCTCAAAATTAAAATGCCCAGAAATGAATACTTGTTTTTCTCCTAAGAACATATCCATCCTGAGGCATTCCTCCATTTCCATAAATATCAATTCCATCCTTCCAAAATCTTGCAGCCATCATTGATTCTCCTCTTTTAATACCCCAAATCCAATCTGTCAGCAAATCCTATCTGCTCTGCTTTCACTATATATCCAGAATTCAATCACCTACTATCCTCCTCACTACCACCATCCTGATCGAAAACACCAATATTTCAAGGCTAAATGATCAAAATAGCCTCCTAACTCATCTCTTTCCCTTAGTCCTTGCCTCACTGGGGACTACATACAACACAACTACTGAAGAGATGTTGTTTAAAAAGATGAATTCCTCAGGGCGCCTGGGCGGCTCAGTTGGTTAAGCGTCTGACTTTTGATTTCAGCTCAGGTCATGATCTCAGGATCATGAGATCAAGACCCATGTCAGACTCTACACTAGGAATGGAGCCTGCTTAAGATTCTCTCTCTCCCTTTCCCTCTGCCGCTCCTGCCCCTGCCTGTGCTCCCTCTCCCCTCTCTCTCCTCCCTCTAAAAAAAAAAAAGAAAGAAAGAAAGAAAGAAAATCAATCCCTCTGTTCAAAATCCACCATTGGCTTCTCACCCAGAGTAAAAAGCAAATTCCTTACAATGGTTCACAACATCCTATATCATTTGATGCCCTGCTTCTCCTGGAATCATCTGCTATCATTCCTCCATCCCCAGTTCACTCCACACTGATCTCCTTGCTGATCCTCTAATAAGACCAACGTATAGCTGCTTCATGGCAGGTGAAGGAGCAAGCAAGGAAACTTGTTGTTCCCTCTACCTGAAGCTCCTTTTCCTAGATATCCGCATGCCTGGTACCCTCACTTTCTTCAAACCTCTGGTCAAATGTCACCTTATTAAAATGGCCCTCCATGGGGCGCCTGGGTGGCTCAGTCGGTTAGGCAACTGCCTTCGGCTCAGGTCATGATCCTGGAGTCCCGGGATCGAGTCCCGCATTGGGCTCCCTGCTCGGCGGGGAGTCTGCTTCTCCCTCTGACCCTCCCCCCTCTCATGCTCTCTCTCTATCTCATTCTCTCTCTCTCTCAAATAAATAAAATCTTTAAAAAAAAATAATAAAATAAAATGGCCCTCCATGACCATACTTTAAAAATAGCAAGCCTACCTCCACCTTCAGCACTTACCCCCCACTTATGTTTTTATATTTATCCACAGACATTATCAACATCTAATGAACTAGAGTATATATTTACTTATTTGTTGTTTGTCTCTCTCAATTATAATGTCAGCCTTTTGAAGATGAGTTTCTATTTTCTTTTTTTCTGTTTTCCCAGCACGTAGAACAGTGGCTGGAACGTAAGATGTGCTCAGGAAAAACTTATCGAAATTCATTCATTGAAACAACATGGTCAAAATAAAACTATTCACACACACACACACACACACACACACACACACACACACACACACACACCCATTACTCCCTTCACCAAATTTTTGCCAACTCTCTGCATAGCTGCTCTATCTTCCCAATTGCCCAAGTGGAAAGCCCATGTGTCCTCCTCAGTCCTGCATCTTCCCTTCATATTCCACATACAATTCTTTAGAATTCATGCCCACTCCACTACCAAATAGGTCCCAAATCAGGCCACTTTTGCTCCATTTTTACTGCCACAGCTCTATTCCAAGCCTTCAGAATCTTTCACATGAACAATTGCAATAGCTTCATAGTTGCTCTCAACCTGCAGTCTTGACATCACACAGCAGCCAAAGTGATCCTTCTAAAGCATAAATCAGAACGCACCACTCCCCCATCTCCCTGGCTCCCATTACAAATGGAATGAAATATAAAATCCTTACCACAACCCACAGGCTGTACGTCAATGGCCTCTGGTTGCCTCTCTGGCCTCATGTCTCTCCATCCTCCACTGCTTACTATAACCCGGTCTGGCTGTCCTTCTTTCTTTCTCTTGAATAAGCAAAGCTCATCACCATTGCTTATTTGCTTTTGAAGTTCCTTCTTCCTTGAAATACTCTTTCCCCAGGTCTACATATGGCTCCCTCCATCTCACAATTCAGGTCTTAATTAAAGCATCATATCCTCCCAGAGGCCTTCTCTGACCGTTCTCACTAGCCACTGATCTATTCCTCCCCTTTACTATATATTACCCCATTTTTAAATGCTTTCTAGGAATTACCTGTATGTGAATGAATAAATGAATGAATGAACTACATATAATTGTCTCCTCCACTCTCTCACCCCCCCAGGAAAATGTAAAATCTTTATGACTATTTCTATGCTATTCTCCATTATGTGCCCAGTGTCTAGAATAGTTCATGGTACCTGGTATAATATATACAGTAATGATTTCATTACTTCATAATGTCTACCAACATTTATTAAATGGCTAGAATGCACCTTTTTCTGTTCAAAATATAAAGGCTGGGGGCACCTGAGTGGCTCAGTTGTTTAAGCATCCGACTCTTGGTTTCGGCTCAGGTCACGACTCAGGGCTGTGGGATCAAGCCCCGCATTGGGCTCAGCACTCAGTGCAGGGTCTACTTGTCCCTCTCTCTCTCTGCTCCTCACCCCGCTCACGTGCACTCTCTCTCTAAAATAAATAAATAAAATCTTTGAAAAAATATGTATGAAGGCTATAAAAGGTAAAAGTAATTCCTATACTATGAGATAAAAAGTAAACAAATTATTGCAATGTAATGCCATATTCTCTGTGTTCCTCTCCAGGCTTCCTGAACATAAACTACATATATCATTAGAACCCGCCAATCTACGAGAGTGAGCTATTAGGCTATTTCGTGAGTACATTGCCCTGTCATTATGACGTATGCCTGAACACCTTAATGTATTTGGTTCTTGTCATTTTAACAAATTCAAATTTCTCTTTGCTGGCTTCACTGCTTTAAATCTCTCCTTACAGTTAATTCAAACTGCATCTTCTAAAATCTTCCCTTTTTATCACCATGACTACCTCGCTACACTCCTTAAGTTCTTCCTCTAAATTCCTAGGTTTTAATAATTCAATTCAGAAAGTGCTTAAAGTGCCTGTGAGCATACTGAGTCTGTACATTTTGTCTTAGCACTCAAGGCCTCATATCTCTGTATCTACTCTCTCACCTCAGTGCAGCCCACTTCATTTATTAATTCAATATTCACTTTTCCTCCCTTTCTCTATTCCCATTTGGAGAGCACTTCCACTTCAAATACTCTATGCCTTGCTCCCACAGTCAGCCAAACCCAGCCACAGTCAGATCAATAATAAATTCCTAGATAACCAAAATAGAAATTATAAAAAAGTAATTAAGCCTCATCCTAATACACAAAATTCAACATTCGTCATCAGTTCTTAAGGTCATATAATATTCAAGGTTCCTGTATAATAGTAGTGAAAATATTTAATAAGAAAATTCTGATTAAAATACATTTCTATGGTGAGCTGGCCTAAATTTTAAAAATCTTAGTCATTTATTTTTTAAAGTAAAATATGTTATCCTGCGACTATTTTCTGAATAATTGCATATTATAATTCAAAGACGATGAAGAGTATTTTGTAGATATAACATCAATATATGAGAGGGTTTACAATTTCAAATAAGAAAAAATGTAGATATTAACTTAAAACACCTTAATTGAAAAAATAAAAAGTATTTTAAAAGTATTACATGAATCAATTTATTGTGCATCCATTTAGGTATGGAAATTGAATGCAAAATTCTAACATTTCTAATTCCAACTAGAAATTTGGGATCTTACTGTTCAAAATTTGCTCATCATTCTGACACATGAAATGAAGAGATTAATTTGATTTCAGGCACTCAACATTTTAGTAAAATCTTAGGAGATAATTTTTACTTACTCTTTGCCTCAAACAGAAAGTGAGAGACGAACAAAAATCAGTGAATACTAATTGTGAAATGTGCAGATTACCATTATAAACTTTATAATTACTATCAAAAATTTAGGAAGGCGGGGCGCTTGGGTGGCTCAGTCAGTTAAACGACTGCCTTCAGCTCAGGTCATGATCCTGGAGTCCCGGGATCGGGCTCCCTGCTCGGCAGGGAGTCTGCTTCTCCCTCTGACCCTTCCTCCTCTCATATGAGCTCTCTCTCTCTCTCTCTCTCTCTCTCATTCTCGCTCTCTCAAATAAATAAATAAATAAAATCTTAAAAAATTTAGGAAGGCAATTATTGTCATAGTGCAGTGTAACTAGAACTTTGTGTGCAGAAGAATATAAAAACTAATTTAAAATTTCTAGAATCCAGATAGTTGTAAAACACATGAAATTTAGAGGGGAAAGCCAGGTCCTAGGAAGTCCCAAAGCTTATATTCTTTGACTCCTACTGATAAAACAGTAGAAGATAAATCAAATGCCTTTTGTTTACCTTTGCCATTAAGATAAAGATGTCATTTATATTTAACTCCTTTGAACTACCACCTGTACCATTTAGGATACGCTATAATAATTAAGAATTAAAATTTTAATTGAGATAAAATCAATAGATAGTGAGATGCACAAATCTTAAATGTATAATTTGATGATTTCTGATACATATATACACTCTGCAGCCACTAACCCCATAAAAACATCAAACATGTCTATCATCACAGAAAGTCCTTGTGTCACTTCTAGACCATCCTCACATCCCATAAGCAACTGGTGTTGAATTCTATTGCCATAGATTAGTTTTGCCTGTTCTTGCACTCTATAAAATGCAATCATGCTGCATCTAATTGTCTGTGCCTGGTTGATTTTTCTCAGAATGACGTTTTTAAGTTCATGTATGTTGTATCATACATCAATATTCTTTTCTATTATGGGTATTATTTCTCTGAATGAATATACTGCAATTGATTTATTTGTTCACCTGTTGTTGAAATTTGGGAGGTGTTTCCAGGTTGGGGCAATTATGAATAAAATTGCCATGAACATTCAAGTACGAGTCTTTTTATGGAAATATGCTTTCATTTCTCTTGGGTAAATAAAGATCTAGGAGTGGAATGACAGGGTCATAGGTAGGCATATGTTAACTTTTTAAGAAACTACCAAACTGGGGCACCTGGGTGGCTCAGTCAGTTAAGCATCCTACTCTTGGTTTTGGCTCAGGTCATGATCTCAGGGTCATGAGATTGAGCCCCATGTGGGGCTCCATGCTCAACAGGGAGTCTGCTTGGGATTCTCTACCTCTCCCTCTGACCCTACTCCACTCACTCGTGCACACAATCTCTCTCTCTCAATAAATAAATCTTAAAAAAAAAAAAAGAAGAAGAAGAAGAAGAAAAGAAAAAGAAACTGCCAAACTGCTTTCTGAAGTAGTTGTACCATTTTGTCCTCTTTGGCAATAGGTATAAGGTCTAGTTGCTCCACATATCACCATTTGGTATAGGGGACATCCTAGTGGGTAAAATATGGTATTTCATTGTGGTTTTAATTTGCATTTCTCTGATGACTAATAATGTTGATGCCTTTCAAGTGCTTTTTGGCCCTTCCTATTTCTTCTTTTGTGAAGTGTTTGTTTAAATATTTTGCCCAATTTCTTCAACTGGCTCATTTGTCATTTTATTATTGATTCATAGAAATTTTAAAAATATCGGGCGCCTGGGTGGCTCAGTTGGTTAAGCGACTGCCTTCAGCTCAGGTCATGATCCTGGAGTCCCAGGATTGAGTCCCACATCGGGCTTCCTGCTCAGCAGGGAGTCTGCTTCTCCCTCTGACCCTCTTCCCTCTAGTGCTTTCTATCTCTCATTCTCTCTCTCTCTCTCAAATAAATAAATAAAAAATCTTTAAAAAAATAAAAATATATATATTCTGGGATGGATGTGGTGTATATATGCAATGGAATATTACTCAGCCATCAAAAAGAATGAAATCTTGCCATTTGCAATGTCATGCATGAAGCTAAAGTGTATTATGCTAAGTGAAATAAGTCAGAGAAAGACAAATACCTATGATTTCACTCATATGTGGAATTTAAGAAACAAAACAGATGAACATATGGGAAGGGGGGAAAAAAGAAAAAAAGAGAGAGGGAGGGACGCCTGGGTGGCTCAGTCAGTTAAGCATCTGCCTTCGGCTCAGGTCATGATCCCAGGGTCCTGGGATCAAGTCCCACATTGGGCTCCCAACTTGGCAGAGAGCCTGCTTCTCCCTCTACCTGCTTTGCCTGCTGCTCCCCCTGCTTGTGCTCTCTCTCTCTGACAAAAAAATAAATAAAATCTTTAAAAATAAAAATAAAAAAAAAGAGAGAGAGGGAAACAAACCATAAGAGACTCTTAAAGATAGAGAACAAACTGAGGGTGGATGGAAGGAGGCGGGTAGGATATGGGCTAGATGGGTAATAGGTGTCAGGAGGGCACTTGTTGTGATGAGCACTGGGTGATGTATGGAAGTGATGAATCACTGAATGCTACTCCTGAAACCAATACAGCACTGTGTGTGAACTAACGGGTTAGTTAGATTTAAACAAAATTTGAAAAGAAAAAACAAAAGGCAAAAAAGAAATATATATATTTTGGGAACCAAAGCAATCTATAGATTCAAAGCAATCCCAACTGAAATACCAACAACATTTTTCACAGAACTATAAGATAATACTAAAAGTTGTATGGAACCACAGAAGATCCCAAATAGCCAAAGCAATCTTGAGAACAAAGAACAAAGCCAGAGGTATCACAATTCTAGATTTCAAGATATAGCGCAAAGCTGTAGTAATCAAAACAGTATGGCACTGGCACAAAAGTAGACACATAGATCAAAAGAACAGAATAGAGCCCAGAAATAAACCCACACATATATGGTCAATTAATCTTTGACAAAGGAGACAAGAATATACAATGGGGGGAAAGAGTCTCTTCAACAAATGATGTTGGGAAAACTGTCAGTTACATGCAAAAGAATGAAACTGTACCACTTTCTAATACACAAAAATAAACTCAAAGTGCACTGAGGACCTAAATGTGAGATCTGAAATCCTAAACATCCTAGAAAAGAATATAGGCAATAATTTCTCTGACACTGGCCATAGCAACAGATTTTCTAGATAGGTCTCCTAAGGCAAGGGAAATAAAATCAAAAATAAACTATTGGGGCAAAATAAAAAGCTTTTGCACAACAGAGGAAATCAACAAAACAAAAAGCCCACCTACTGAATGGGTGAAGGTATTTGCAAATATATAACCACTAAAGGGGTTAATATTACAAATGATACAACCAATAAAGGGATTAATATTCAAAATATATAAAGAACTCACACAACTAAACATCAAAAAAACCAATGAACCAAACAAACAATCCCATTAATAAATGGGCAGTAGACCTGAAAAGACATTTCTCCAAAGAGGACATACAGATGGCCAAAAGACACATGAAAAAATGTTCAACATGAATAATCATCAGAGAAATGCAAATCAAAACCACAATGAGATATCACCTCATCTGTCAGGATGGCTAGAATAAAAAAGACAAGAAATAACAAGTGTTGGCAAATATGTGGCAAAAAAGGAACCCTCACACATGGTTGGTGAGAATGTAAATTGGTGCAGCCCCTGTGGAAAACAGTATGGAGTTTCCTCAAAAAATTAAAAATATAGAAATGCCATATGATCCAATAATTCCACTGTTGGATATTTACCCAAAGAAAACAAAAATACCAATTTGAAAAGAGATATGCACCCCTATGTTTATTGCAGAATTATTTCAAATAGCCAGGATATAGGGTGCCTGGGTGGCACAGATGGTTAAGTGTCTGCCTTTAGCTCAGGTCCTAATCCCAAGGTCCTGGGATTGAGCCCACATTGGGCTCCCAGCTCAGCAGGGAGTCTGCTTTTCCCTCTGTCTCTGCCTCTCTCCCCTGCTCATGCTCTCTCTGTCTGTATCTCTCAAATGAATAAATAAAATACTTTAAAATAAATAAATAAAATAAATAGTCGTGGAAATGTATTTCCATATCTATCCATAAAATAGATATGGAAACACACATACACACACACACACACACACACACACACACACACACACACACACACACAGAGAGAGAGGAATATTATGCAGCCATAAAAAAGGATGAGATCTTGCCATTTGCAACAATGTAGATGGAACTAGAGGGTACTATGCTAAGTGAAGCCAGACTGAGAAAGATAAATGCCATACAATATTACTAATATGGAATGGAATTTAAAAAACAAGACAAATGAATAAACAAATAAAAAGCAGAATCAGACCTATAAATACAGCATACAAATTGATGCTTGACAGAGAGAAGGGGGTGAAGGGATGGGCAAAATGGGTGAAGGGGAGTAGGAGATGCAGGCTTGCAGTTATGGAATGAAAAAGTCACAAGAATAAAAGGTACAGCAGAGGGAATACAGTTAATGGTATTGTAGTAGTGTTGTATGGTGACAGATGACACTTTTGGTGAGCTTAGCATAACATAACATATAGAGAGGCTGAATCACTATATTGTATGTTGTATGTTTCTGAGAACAAGTTCTTTGTTAGAGTCTATATTCAAATATTTAATTCCAATATATGGCTTATCTTTTCTCCTTCCTAGCACTGTTTTTGAACAAGAGGAATTTACCTTCTTATTTTTATCATATTTTTTAAAGATTTTATTTATTTATTTGAAAGAGAGAGTGTAAGTGAGAGAGAGAGAAGGAGCAGGGGGGAGGAGCAGAGGGAGAGGGAGAAGTAGACTCCCTGCTGAGCCGGGAGCGTGACATGGGGCTCGATCCCAGGACTCTAGGATCGTGACATGAACCAAAGGCAGACACTTAACTGATTGAGCCACCCAGGTACCCTATCATATTTTTTATTTTATAATTAACGGTTTCTGGTTCCCAAGAAGTTTTACATACTCTAAAGTATAAAATATATTTTTAATTTTGTCCAGAAGTTATATGGCTTTAGCTTATATGTTTAAATCTCTAATCCACCCTAAATTAATTTCTGTATAGTATGAAATAGAGCTTGAAGTTTATTTTTTCCACACATTTATATTAATTATTAAATTTTAAGTTAAAGATTTTGGGTGAGAAACATAAGAACACAATATACCTAACCAGCACTTAAAAATGCTTTCTTTTACTTTGCCACTTTTCATTATTGTTGATGTTGTTTCAATGTAGCTCACGTCTATACAAGAGTAGTCCAAACAGAAGTGGGCTAAAATGGTTCATAGGTCTGAGGACGGCAAACCACTTCTGCCATTTGCTTCTGTCTCAATTCCACCTTTTCTGAGGGTATTTGCTGGATGGCTTAAGCTTAGGAGGTCTCACACATCCTGGGGCCAAACATGCATATTGAGCAAATTGCATCACCTGCTTCTCTTGTGAAATGTACTAATATTGGCAAATGATTTGATCTTTTACCTAGAAATTCACTTTAGCAGCGATCCACAAAATGTACAGTTGCCCTCCTGAATAGTAGGTCTATGGCAGCCCTCTTTTAAATAAATATACCACAATGTTATTTTTCAGGGCTTTAAAAATTTCTATAAAATAAAATAACCAAGAGAAACCTAACACTTTAACATATCTAAGTATGGAATCTTCATTATTCTATTGAATTTTTTTTATGTGTGCTTCCTTATAATTAATTGGTTTAAAATCATTTATTACTTTCACAGTACAAAACTAAGCAGAGTAAAAACTAATGATGTACTATACATTGGCTAATTGAATTTAAATTAAAAAAAAACTAAGAGTATTAACATACTATATGTTACCATTAAACCATCAAGCTCCTGACCTCCCTTCATTCCTTTTTATTTTTTTTGCATTTTTTTATTATGTTATGTTAATCACCATACATTACATCTTTAGTTTTTGATGTAGTATTCCATGATTCATTGTTTGTGTATAACACCCAGTGCTCCATTCAATACATGCCCTCTTTAATACCCATCACCAGGCTAACCCATCCCCCCATCCCCCTCCCCTCTGGAACCCTCAGTTTGTTTCTGAGTCCATAGTCTCTCATGATTCATCTCTCCCTCCAATTTCCCCCACTTCATTTTTCCCTTCCTACTATCTTCTTCTTTTTTCTTTTTTAACATATAATGTATTATTTGTTTCAGAGGTACAGGTCTGTGATTCAACAGTCTTACATGATTCACAGTGCTCACCATAGCACATACCCTCCCCAATATCTATCACCCAGGCATCCCATGCCTCCCAACCCCCACCACTCCAGCAACCCTCAGTTTGTTTCCTGAGATTAAAAATTCCTCATATCAGTGAGATCATATGATACATGTCTTTCTCTGATTAACTTATTTCACTCAGCATAATACCCTCCAGTTCCATCCACATTGTTGCAAATGGCAAGATTTCGTTCCTTTTGATGGCTGCATAATATTCCATTGTGTGTGTGTGTGTGTGTGTGTGTGTGTGTGTGTGTGTGTGTGTGTGTGTGTACCAAATCTTCTTTATCCATTCATCTGTCAATGGACATCTGGGCTCTTTCCATAGTTTGCCTATTGTGGATATTGCTGCTATAAACATTGGGGGTGTACATGCCTCTTCGGATCACTACATTTGTATCTTTGGGGTAAATACCCAGTAGTGCAATTGCTGGGTTGTAGGGTAGCTCTATTTTCAACTTTTTGAGGAACCTCCATACTGTTTTCCAGAGTGGCTGCACCAGCTTGCCTTCCCACCAACAGTGTAGGAGGGTTCCCCTTTCTCCACATCCCTGCCAACATCTGTCGTTTCTTGACTTGTTAATTTTAGCCATTCTGACTGGTGTGAGGTGGTATCTCATTGAGGTTTTGATTTGGATTTCCCTGATACCAAGTGATGTTGAGCATTTTTTCATGTGTCTGTTGGCCATTTGGATGTCTTCTTTGGAAAAACGTCTGTTCATGTCTTCTGCCCATTTCTTGATTGGATCATTTTTTCTTTGGGTGTTGAGTTTGATTAAGTTCTTTATAGATTTTGGAGATAAGATATAGATAAGTCCTTTATCTGACATGTCATTTGCAAATATCTTCTCCCATTCTGTCAGTTGTCTTTTGGTTTTGTGAACTGTTTCCTTTGCTGTGCAAAAGCTTTTTATCTTGATGAACTCCCAATAGTTCATTTTTGCCCTTGCTCCCTTGCCTATGGTGATGTTTCTAGGAAGAAGTTGCTGCAGCTGAGGTTGAAGAGGTTGCTGCCTGTGTTCTCCTTTAGGATTCTGATGGACTCCTGCCTCACATTTAGGTCTTTCAACCATTTTGAGTCTATTTTTGTGTGTGGTGTAAGGAAATGGTCCAGTTTCATTCTTCGGCATGTGACTGTCCCATTCTCCCAACACCATTTGTTGAAAAGACTGTCTTTTTTCCATTGGACCTTCTTTCCTGCCTTTGTCAAAGATGAGTTGACCATAGAGTTGAGGGTCCATCTCTGGGCTCTCTATTCTGTTCCATTCATCTATGTGTCTACCTTTGTGCCAGTATCATACTGTCTTGGTGATTACAGCTTTGTAATAGAGCTTGAAGTCCGGAATTGTCACCAGCTTTGCTTTTCTTTTTCAACATTCCTCTGGCTATTCGGGGTCTTTTCTGGTTCCATACAAATTTTAGGATTATTTGTTCCATTTCTTTGGGAAAAGCGGATGGTATTTTGATAGGGATTGCATTGAATGTGTAGATTGCTCTAGGTAGCATTGACATCTTCACTATATTTGTTCTTCCAATCCATAAGCATGGAACGTTTTTCCATTTCTTTGTGTCTTCCTCAATTTCTTTCATGAGTAGTTTATAGTTTTCTGAGTTCAGATTCTTTGCCTCTTTGGTCAGATTTATTCCTAGGTACCTTATGGTTTTGGGTGCAATTGTAAAAGGGATCGACTCCTTAATTTCTCTGTCTTCTGTTTTGTTGTTGGTGTATAGGAATGCCACTGACTTCTGTGCAATGATTTTATATCCTGCCACTTTACTGAATTCCTGTATGAGTTCTAGCAGTTTTGGGGTGGAGAGTTTTGGGTTTTCCTATTGAAATGTTTTTAAATCTACAGTTTCTATTTAATATAGGGTACACACCAGCATTCTTGCTTTAGGGAAACCAGAAGCTCCACTGTAATAAAAGGAAAATAAAAGCTATGTGATGCAGAATCTTATCTTGCCCAGGGCCTGAGCAGTTAATAAAGCCAAGATATAAGCCGCACCTATTAGCAAAATCCAAAAAATTCTCAAAATAACAGTTCACATTTCATACTTTTCTAAAGTCCTGTCAATAAAATCAAGCAAGGGAAAATAGTAAATATGTTTCATTTGTATTTTACAGCATAGATATTAACTGGTTTGTGGTCACAAGGTTGATAAAATATTTTAGGAGAAACCAATACAATTTTGTAGTTTGTTTACGATGTCCAGAGAATTTGACTTCTTACCAAGAGTCACCAAGTCTGACTCTCTTAGCAATCAGATATTAATATTGTTTGAAAGTTTTTGTCTTCATCATATTTGATTTTCATAAAGCACTAATCTAAAGTATTTCAAAATACAGAGCTAATTTATCATTTTTGTGGTTTTTACATACAACTCAAATGCTTGGTGAAAAGTGTTGTATTCAAAGTAACAAAATGCAGCAACCAAAGGTAATTTAAAAGTAATTCTCAAAAACTAATGATGTACTATATATTGGCTAACTGGACATAAAAAAAGGTCCAATTGAAAACCCCTTCACACTACTGCACGCCAACTTACTAATGTTCCCATTTATTCATTTTGATATGTTATTCTCAAAGCATTTGTGTTTTTAAAGAAATCATTTTTTAATTCTTTTTAAAAAAGTAATTCTAACTCCTAGGTGTACCTCTTGAAAATTATTAAAGAAAATCTAATTTATAACCCATTTCTTTAAAATCGTATTCTTTCCTCATTCCTACTGATTTCCAATTTTCTCCACTCCCACTTTCAACTCTCTTCCCTAAATTTCCTTCCATCTGTCTCTTGATGAGACTTTCCCTTTCCTTCTTATCCTTTGCTATTCACTTTTTCTCTCAAGACAGTATCTTCATGCAAATACCCATTTGTGCTTCTACTGTTCAGCCTCTGAAGATTATGCCAATCCGCATAGTAAATTGGTTAGGCAGGAGAACAGAGAAAAGCATTTCTCCTCACACATTAATATTTTCTGTCCCTGTTACATACATATCACCTCTCTTAAGGAAGTCTCAAGATATTTTAAGGTACCCAGCATTCCAGTGCACCTGCAGCTAGTAGTTAACTCTCAATCAAACTTGACAGAAAGACTGAGGTTAAGCAATTTTCTCAATTAAATTGTGGATAATAAGGAATTTGGCTTAGGGCTTTGTCTCCCAAATTAAAACATTTTTCCAGTGAACACCAAGCTTCAAGGCTTTACATGGACAAACACACCTTATCCATCTTCAAAACTGCTTTCACTGGCATTATAAACTGTCCCCACTTTATGAAAACAAAGGATCTTGATTAAAACAAAGAAAATTAAATCTATGATAATAATTTTTTGTGGTCACTGGATGAACATGCACCAGTTTTTTTCACAGGATAAATATGATTTATTCTGATTGTGGTGGATTCTTAAAGAATCACTTCTAATTACACTGCCTGATAAATAAGCAGAAATGTAAAAACCTTTACCCCCATAATTACTAGGGGAATAAGATTCTACCTAACTTTGTGCAACACATAGGACTACTAGGTGTTCCATTGCTAGAATATAAAGAAGAATATAAAGGTCACAACTTAAAATAATATACATCATCTTTCAGGTAAAATAATAGTGAAATCTATGACAAGGAAATTATGTAGTCTACTTCTAATGAGTGATTCCAAGTATTTACTTCCACGTGGTCCACACTGGGAACATCACACTTAAAATCACAGCTTATCAAATGTTTAAAGACCCAAAGAACATTAAATACCACAAAAAGTTTCACCATTCTATGAAAGACTACTAGAGTGCTATATCCATCTAGGCCTAAAAGATCCTAAAATCAAATATGATTTTACTACCTCTTGGAAAGGTGTGTGAGAGTAGAAGGTTAAAATCAATAATATGGGCTCTTGTTTTAAGGTATAAAGATACATGAATTTTGAGTTTTAATTAAAAAGCCATCTCCTCCAGGAAGCTTCCCATGATAAGGGTAAAGCATTTTTTTTTGTCTTACTTAATTTCAATGATCTTAAAACTTTATTCCTATTTGATCTGGGGGTGATTAAATATATCTAGTATATTTGACTTCAGTCAAGCAAGTCTATAAGCTATATATGTATAGCTCTTCAATAAGTATGTAACAGTGAGGGGCACCTGGCTGGCTCAGCTGTAAGCATCTGACTCTTGATTTCAGCTCAGGTCATGTCTCAGGGTTGTGAGATCGAAACCCATGTCAGCCTCTGCACTGGGCATGGAGCATGCTTAAGAGTCCCTCTCTCCCTCACCCTCTGCCCCTCCCAAACCTCCTTGCTCGCTTCAGTTCTCGCTCTCACTCTCTCTCAAAATATAAAATAAAAAAAAATTATGTAACGTTGAAAATATATTTTTGATCTTTACTATCATTACATGGTTTTTAACTATAAGCCTGAGAAATGCGAACATTTCTGATAGAAATTGTATGGCCTACATTAAACCTGTTTGTTAGGCTTTCCCCTATTTTGTTGAGTTTATTTAGTTAATTCATATTTATATCGTTTCCTTTTTCCATGATCAGTGGTCTTCTATTCCTCAAGATTAGCAAGTAATGTTTCTATACTTTCCTAGTGCCTATCTCTATATCCTACCCCTCATCCCCTAGCTATTAAACTAATTTCACTCCTTTCAAACTGTATGCCCTTTCCAACCAACTCTAAATTCTTAGAAAATAATTTTGTCTCCTCATTCACAGAAAATACAGAATCTCTCTGTACTAGTCAGGGTACAGTCTAAACTACTGTAACAAAGAGACTCTAAAACCCAGTACTTAAATAAGATAAATGCTTATTTTCTTCTGACATAACATACACAGGCAGATAGGAATGCAGTCTGGGCTTTGCTCAGGAGGATAGCCAGGATCCCAGACAGGTTGGCTCATGCCCTCACATGATGAAAACTATCCAAGACTGGATGCCATTTTAGTCATTTCCCAGTCAGGTGGAAGGAGAAAGGGTAATCCAGAGTAAGCCACTTACTGTACCTTTCCTAAAAAAAAATATGCACATCATCCCAGTCATATCCCATTAGCCCAAATATAGTCACATAACCACATTACCTGCAAGGAAGGCCATTGCAAGGGAGGCTCTATGACTAATATATTAGAATAAAAGAAAATTAATACCAGAGGACAATTTAGCAGGCCCCATCAAAACAGTAGATAGAAAAATTTTCAAATTATTTCTGTAAATCATAACTCTAACTATAAACCACAAAAAATATACCTGGACCCACATCCTTATTTTTATTCCCTTTGGTTGGTTGAGGACCCATCCAACGTCCTTTCATCTTGAACCTACCTTTATCTCATTTTCCAGGAGCCTTCTTCTGTCATTTATTCTCTTTCTCTTGTAACTTCAAACATACCATGTCTACTGGCTTGGTAGCTTTAAAGTCAGCATAGTGGAAATATTTACACCATAGAAATGGGCAAACGGCACATATCTGAGGGGTTTGTTCCTCTGAAAAGCCAGTTTTTAAACTTTTGTTAGCACATCATTGTCTTCAATTCATTCTTTGCAGACCAGTCAGAGACTTCTTAACCCACAAGGTCAATCATGATCATATGATCAACTTCTCAAACGTCATAAATCTGAGTTAGTTGTCTCTTTCATGTGCTCTTAAAAAGTCTTGAACATTATCATCCTACCACTTATCACACTGTGTTGCAATAACCTGTTTCCTTGTTTTTATTCCCCTATTAGCCTGTTTAAAGATGGAAAGTATTTCTCTCGTGTATTCCCAGCACCTAAACCAATGCCTAACACCATAATTAATGCTTAAAAACTATCTGTGGAATAAATGAATGAAATAACAAATAAATGTGCTTTCCCCCAAATATATGCCAACCTCCACATTACTCCTTTTAAGCAACATCCTTGTTACCCTTTACTCCTCAGTTTATGAACCATACATTTCAGTATTTTATGGATTACAGATAACCTATCCATCCTGATCACACTTTTTAAAAAGTAACAATAAATTTGACTAGGCTCTTAAATATTAGAAGTAGCTACCCTCAGTCACTGAAAATATTCTTTTGCATTTTATTTGCTCATATTGTACAAAGTTTGGCTTGGAATAGAACTGCAGCCTCAGCTTCCACCTGACAGAAGCCTTCTGAGAAAGAAAGTAGTTTTTGACAGCTAGCTTCTGTGGCTGGAGGACTGCCACAAAAAAATCTGAATATGCCGCTGTCCCTTAAAATAAAACCTTCTCCTTCATTCATGTAAATTATGTTGCTTGAGAGGGATTATTTCCACAGAAAAGTACAGAATAATTAATGTAAATGTACAAATCCCATCTCTAACTAGAATTTTGACATAATCTACTCCCAAATTCCATCCCTCAGGAAATTTAGCAAAAGTTCAGTATCTTTTTATGTATATAAATGACACGCCCCCCCAAAAAGTGGGTTTTTTTTTTTAACACTTTATTCCTATTTGATCTGGGAGGTGATTAAATATATCTAGTATATTTGACTTCAAAGTCAAGCAAGCCTATAAGCTATATATGTATAGCTCTTCAATAAGTATGTAACAGTGAGGGGCACCTGGCTGGCTCAGTTGGTTAAGCATCTGACTCTTGATTTCAACTCAGGTCATGTCTCAGGGTTGTGAGATTGAACCTCATGTCAGCCTCTTCTTTTTTAAGATTTTATTTATTTATTTGACAGAGAGAGAGAGAGAGAGAGAGAGAGAGAGGCAAGCAGAGGGAGAGGGAGAAGCAGACTCCCCACCGAGCAGGGAGCCCGACGTAGGGCTCAATCCCAGGACCCTGGAATCAAGACCCGAACCAAAGGCAGACATTTAACAACTGAGCGACCCAGGCGCCCCAAAAAGGGTTCTCTTTGTAAGAGCTTATCTCAGTATCTTGGAGCCTCTTTTTTGTCAAGTGGTAGTAGTCTAATTTCATTTTATCTCATATTCAAATATTACTTTAACTATCTCTAAACCTCTATTTTAAATTAGATGACTTTCATCGATATTGTCTACTCAAATATTAAATCATTTCTTAAACAGAAATATACTGGCCATCTACTGTGTACCTAGCCCTCTTTTAGGCATTGAAAAACCAGAAATAAAAAGATAATGGAAGATTCCTCCCCTTGGGGAGTTTATATCATTGTAAGGAAGAAAGACAGTAAACAGAAACAAATAAACCATATACTTTGAATGAGTAGTAAGGGCTCTAAGGAAAAGAAAGACCACGTGAAGGAATGGCAAACGTGTCAGGTGAGGGAACAGGCAGAACAGGGTGGGCCACCTTAGATAGGATAATCAGACAAGGGTTTTCTAAACTCTGGTGGGAAAAAAGACAACCAAGTGCACAGTGGAGGGGAGAGCAGAGGGAATACAGCAGCAAACTCAAATACCCTGAGGTGACTAGGAGAGTAGTGTGTCTGACTGACAGAAAGTCAGTAATGATCGGAGAATAGTGATTTTAAATCACATGGTCTCCCACCATATTTAATTTTATTTTCTTTAAGAGAGAATACATACTCATAATGTTAATCATAAGCTTATCAAGCCACCAGCATGAAGTCTCTGCACAGAATTGGGAGTGGTGGGCATTGGCACATCGTTGTGAATATTTCAGATACAGATATAACTAACTTCAAAAGCATAAATTAAATAATTAACAATACTAAAGCATAACTTAAAAATTAAGAAATGATGAGTTTTGAGTTTTTATTACCTTTTTCTTTAATAGTATTTAATTGCAAGTTTGTACATTTTGATTTTTAATAATGGCTATGTTTAATAACTGGGTGACAAAACTCCTTAGAATTTAACAACTGGTTCCTGGCTCCAGTACACCACTAATGCATGCTCTCTGTGAGTAAGGACCCTTTAAGCTGCCCAGAAACCTGAAAAGATCTATGGAACTATTTAATTTCTAATTTCATATCCTGCTCCCTGCTGCCACATGGTTTCTCCCATTTCCCCCCACTCACCTGAAAACAAACAAACAAAAAATAAAATAAAAAGGGAAAAACTGGTTTGTAGATATATCATTTGTGGCATATCCTGGAAAGTAAACTGAGGTTGTTCGTTTTTTTTTTTTTTAATTTTTATGATTTCTCACATATTACTGTTAAGGTCAAAAGCCAGGGTTCTAGGATTCCATACTAGTTCTTAGCAGTGAAAAACTAATAAAATTGTTTTCAGGTAATCATATAACAAACTTAAACTTAATACTAAGATTACTAAGATGCTCTTTAACGTGCCTAAGCATTGAGATAAAAACTAATGATTATGTGACTATATGTCTAAGCGGAAGGTAACTTTTTAAAATGCTAAGTTCTTTTTGCAAAAGCAAAATACACAAGGATGAAGTACTAAATAACTAAGATTACCATGTTCCAAGTAGATAAATATAAGAGCATTGCTAGAACCGTAGCACACTAAACACTAACTTATCATGAGTATGTATTTTTATTCTTTTTCTATTCTTAGCCACATTGTCATTATCACTCATTGATATTCCATTTTAACAAATAGCTTACCAAATGTCAAAAATTTTCACTGTCGTGCTCGCTTCGGCAGCACATATACTAAAATTAGAACGACAGAGAAGATTAGCATGGCTCCTGAGCAAGGATGACATGCAAATTCGTGAAGCATTCCATATTTTTCAAAAAAAATTTTTTTCACTGTCTGTTGGAGGCCTAGAGCAGATGTTACGATTTATCTTGAAGAGAAAACAAACAAACACACACAAACAACATGTAATAGTACTCCTAAAGTTGCAAAAAATTAGAACAGCTTACAGATTGGCTCTCTAGTATAAGGAAGAAAGAGTTTAAATAATAATAATAAATTATATTAAATATATAAAATTCATTGTGTATATATATATGAAATATGAAAGTATAAAATCACAATGGTGTTTAAATATGTACTTCAGTTTTAAGCAAAGTGTACAAATTACAAAAGATCATGGGCTTACACAGGGACAACTGCAAAATGGGTTTTTTTAACAATAATTTGTCTACATCACTATTTTAGCACATTTTACACATATCAGAAGACAGATGTACAATTTTATGTATGGAGAATTGTTTTAAATGAGCTGTACATAGTATCATAAAACCTAAGCTAATAGGCAAATTGGCCTTAAGGCTTTACTAACAAATGTAGCTTTCAAGAACAGCAAAAGAAATGGCCTGGATACTCATTAAATAGAATCGACTATAATTCACTAACTCCCTAGTGTGGTACTACATTTGGTATCAGAATAAGGATTGCCTTTGGCTATAGAGTTTACTCCAAACCATGGACAGAGTGGACTGTTCCTCTTTCACTTAGCTTATTACACATCAGATGGAGCATTTAGTTAGTGTGGCTTAAGGAACAGATTATGTTCTAAATCACAAGAACTTGGTTACTGAAGAGCAAGAGTCTTAGTTAGTTATATGTGGTCTAGAAATCCATATGAGTTTTGCAATATAAGAAACCTGCAATAAAATATAAATAAAATCTACTAAATAGTGGAAATGTTAACTTAGCAATATTATGAAAAGTAAAGAAAAACTATGATTAAAAAATAGAACAGAGCCACCATAACCAAGTAATCAATGTTAAAATCCTAATAATATAACATATTGATACTATATAATTCCCTGATAGAATGCACCAGAAAGGGCATTCTTCCTCCAAATTCATAACCTTAATCAAATCGTAAGAAAACATCAACAAGCCCAAATTGAAGAATGTTCTACAGAATACTTAACCATTCATTCAAAGTATCAAAGTCACAAGGAACTGGCACAGATTGGAGGTAAGGAGACATACATGGTAAGTAAATGCAATGTAGGAGACTGGACTGAACCCTGGAACAGAAAAAGGACATTAGTGGAAAAACAGGAAATTGGTTAAAGTCTGTAGTTTGTTAATAGTGATGGGTCACTGGTAACTTCTTTGTTTTGTTTATTCTTCTATGGCTATGTGAAGTGTTAACCGCAGGGAAGCTGAGTAAAGACTACATATGGAAACTGTACTGTCTTTGCAAATCTCCTACAAATATAACATTATATCAAAATTACATGTTTAAAAAACACATGAATTTACAATACATAAAATGTAGAGAAAAATAGAAATTACATATTTTATCACCAAACAAATCAAACATTTGATTGTTGATTTGCTGTTGATTTGATTTGTTATTTTCTCTTTTTCTGTCTTTCTTTCCTTTTCTTTATAGTACAACCTCTGAATGCTTGTCTTTGGTAAGGCTGACCAGTACTGAGAAGGGCACTCATTCTGCAACGTGAGTGCCTAGCTTCAGATTCTCTCTCTACCACTTACTGTGTGATTGGGGCAAACTACATCTAAAAAATAAAATTTAAATTTAAAAATTAAATTAAATTAACTTCTTGTGCCCAGTTTCTTTACTGTACAAATGGGGAAAATAATATCTGCCCTATAGAGTTGCTGTAAGAATAAATGAATTAATATATGCAAAGCACTTAGAACAGTGTACATAAAGTGGGCACCATTTGACAGAAGTTTGGAGGCAGAGTGACATCTCCCACTCTAGAAGGCAAAGTGGGATAACTCTTTCTCTACCTTGACTCTCTTACTATAATGCAGCTGACATTACTGGAGGATGGCTCTAGTTGATCAGATACTTGTGACTGAAATTTTGACTCCTGAAAGTATAATGTGTGAAGGGGCAGCATTATCAGAATCAAGCAAGCAAAAAGTTTCCAGCCCCAGCACTCCAGACAAACTCCCCAGATGGAAATCAGGCTGTGCTCTCAGCTGCTTACCTCTTTTTTGCTAGTCATCTTCCCCATGCCCCCCTAACTCCAGTGTTCCTCCTGCTCTGTGAGCCACTGTATGCCCTTCCAACAAATTGCCTTGCTGCTCAAGTTTGTAAATGTTGGGTTCTCTTATTTGTGGCCAACCACAAACATGCTGTGTGTGTGCCCTGATGCTGCTAAGTCTGTGAGGAGAGGTGTCCCTGAGTCTTCTTCTGAAAACACTGTCCTCAGATTACACTTTTACTGAAAAGAAGTTTCTTGAGTTGGTGTTTGAGACAATAAGTTAAAGGGAAAGGAAACCCTATTGGAATGTAGGCTTATTGAGGAAGGACCCACAGTCATTTCACCGTATCCCAACTGTCCATCATGCAAGTTCTCTCCAGGTCCAGGATGGAAAGCAAACAAAGGTGGAGGTCCACTATTCATGGAGATTTAATGGACAATACAACTATTGATTAGACTGATGTAAAAAATGGCCCAGTTTGGGTTTGCTCTCAAGACAACTCATTATACATTAAACACTAGAAGTCTAATATGTATCCTTCAGTGGGTGCCTCATAATTAGACTTTGATACTAGAGAAGAGCCATGGGTATCTTCATGTTTTGCATGTTGGAAAAATTATTTGGGAAGATGAATAACTACTGAAGGGCCTAGATTACCACGTAAATGCAATATTACTTATATGATTGATGAGACCTCAGGAGAAATTCATTAGGCCTTATAAGAAAAACTCTTAATTAAAAATTCAGATTATTAGATTACAAACTTGGATTGGATAAGATTTCATAAGAAACTACAAAACAATGCCGAAATAGTTAATCATATGAAAGCACAAGCAAAAGTCTCCACTAGCGTTTGTGAATGTAATGTACAATGAAAATGTACAATGCTATGCACTGCTAATCAAGAATCAAAAATTCTGATGAAGAATCATAACATTAGTATGATATATTTAAAGATATTCCCTCAAAAAAAGATATTCCCTCATTGTGAACATTGTATTAATTTTTAAAATTCATCCTATTGTGAAAGACAATTTATCATACGATCTCACGGATATGAGGAATTTGAGAAAACAAAACAGAGGATCATAGAGGAAGGGAGGGAAAAATGAAACAAGATGAAACCAAAGAGGGAGACAAACCATAAGAGACTCTTAATCTCAGGAGACAAACTGAGGGTTGCTGGAGTGGAGGGGGGTGGGAGGGATGGGGTGGCTGGGTGATGGACATTGGGGATGGTATGTGCTATGGTGAGTGCTGTGAATTGTGTAAGACTGATGAATCACAGACCTGTACCCCTGAGACAAATAATATATTATATGTTAACAAAAAATAATAATAAATAAAATTCATCCTATTGTAATTCTGATAATTGCTTGGTTTTGTATTTTACTATGGACTTGCTGGATATTTATGCAACTGCAAACTGTTCAGAAAAAGGTGAAACAGAAATGGAGATAATTAAAAAACTATAGCGCAACTATAAAGCAGTAGGAAAAATGAGAAATTGCAAGGGTAAATATACAGTTCTAAAAAAAACACTTAATTTTTCCCTAGTGCCAAAAGGGAAGAGTACTCCTCCCTCTCCCTTTAGCATTTACCTTAGAAAACTTGATCAAATGCTTTCTCTGTCTTTTTGAGATGTATATACATTTTTTAAAAGATTAATAAACCTCACACTGATTCTACGTCCCAGGAATGCATTTCTCAGAGACCTCAGAGCAATTTCTTTGAAGTATGAACTTCTAGGAGGGTGGATGGCATTCCTTTCCCGGGCCCTGTGGGAATTTAAACCTCTGTGCTTGGCTTCTTGATGCTACTTCCTGCTTGTAGCGTCATAAAGATACAAGTTGAGGTGCAAACTTCCAGTTATACAATAAATGTTATGGGGATGTAATGCACAGCATGGTGACTATAGTCAATAATATTGTACTGCATATTTGAAAGATGCTAAGAGAGCAGATCTTGAAAGTTCTCATCATAAGAAAAAAAAATGTAACTCTGTATGGTGCCAGATGGTAACTGGACTTATTGTGGTGATCATTTCACAATGTATACAAATACAAATCATTATGTTGCTACACCTGAAATTAATATAATGTCAGATGTCAATTATACTTGAATTAAGAAAAAAGATATAGGAAATCTTATTTTTTTCTTTCAATAAAGACAATTAGCAAAGATGTAATGAATTGTATCTGCCTACCTAGCTACATTAAAGTAGCTAGGTACTCTCCTCAGCAGATTGCATGTGATGTGCATCTCAGTCTGATTAATTTTTATACAATAATAAAACTGTTTCATTCTTTTCTACATGGGAAGGATTCACTGGGATCCCAAGAGATTTTATTTCTAATTATATTTCCCCAACCCAGCTTAGGGATATAGTGGGAATAATTCCTACAGAAGCTCATTAACTTCTCTCTGAATAAACCCATGCCTAGTTGTGGAAAGCCATGTAGGATACGCCATCTGACACAGAAACATCAAATAAAACAAAAACTGATTAACAGAATCTACCAGCAGTGCTGGAAGGAAAAAATAAAACAAAACTTCTGAATACTGTGTTTTTTTATGTTAATTCAGTTCTTACTCTATCAAAATAAGGAGCACTAGAAAGATGTAATGCCAACACACAAGTGAATAGTGTTCCCATGACACAATAGGCAGTGAACGACAAACACTTGAAGGAATTATAATATGGTAAAATAAATCTCCCAGAAGGCTGGAGCTATGCCAATTTTAACTCATTTTTTTTACAACGTTCTATAAAAATGTCAAAAAACTTTCAATGTTAAAGCTGATGACATTGACAAGATTGAGTGATCATAAGGTTTGAGTGCCTAGATACGTGGTTTTGTACAATGGAGAACGAAGTGTATTCATGATGTTTTGCAAAGCTAAAAGCACTTTCTTGGATGATTAGTTGTTTGCAGTACAGGTCATCAAAGAAAGACATTGTCATGTCTGTTTTTCTATTCTTCTGTACAATGTGTGTGAAATAAAGAACATTTCCTATATTGCGGACTGTAAAACACCAGTATCCCACAAGATATTATTTATATTCAGTGAGAAACAATAAAAGCAAGGACGTTTTCTGGTTAAATAAATCTGAGAATTCCCTACTTGAAGGCTATGAGGAAACATACCATAAACAATCCCAATTAATTAGAACCTCCCCAATTACTTGACCATGAATTCTCCTCCCCTTTCTTTTTACCCATTTAATAACAACAACAATAATAATGATGATGACAAAATAGCTATCACTTATTAGGCACTTACTATGTGTCACAGTTTTATGTACTACTTTACATGCAAGGCTCACTTAATCCTTACAAAACCATATGAAGAACATACTATCATGGTTATTCCCATTTTACAAATGAAGAAACAGAGGTTTAGAAGAATTAAGTAATTCGCCAAGGTCACCCAACTTGTGGTAGAGAAAGAACCTGAATCTAGAAAGACTACTTTTGTTCAGCTGCCTCTCCTTCCTTAGCAGAGGGTTGCGCACGCTCAGACCATTCACTACCTCAGGAAGGTTATTGCTTTCACTTCAATTCTTCCTACTTGCTTCTTTGAATGATTTCCATTCCATGCTTGGTTGGAGTTATGTTCCCTGGTTTCCATACTTATCAGCTGTGCTATCATCATTTCATTGTCCTTTCCCTCTGTTTTGGCTGTGCTTCCCAAGTTTGTCCTCCACAGTACTCTGTGTCTCTATTCCCTCACCTAGATAATAGTAAATAGAATAGTGATACTACCTGCCTCATAGGTTATTGTGAGGCTTAAACAAACTAAGACCTCCAGTGAAATGTCCTTTGAACAGCCGTCCGGCCATAGCAGGAGCTCAGTGAATATTAAAATTAATATTCACCACCTGTGTTTTTCTTGCTATTTTCCTCACTGATTCAGTCTCTACACAGCCTCTGGGTGATACAGAAACAATATACTGGTAACAGGTGTATAAGAGCATTTGACTGCCTAAAAATGTAGTGTATATACACTGTAGGAGGATTATAAACCAGTTTTTGAGTTGGTAGATCTTTATTTCTGCCAAGGGTATGAAGTAACAAAGAAACAAAAGGTCTTCATACCTACTTTCAGAAGAGCAAGATTTTTGCTCTTTCTTTCTTGCCATGCAGACTATCTGTTGCTTTTCTCAGTCTAGTTTCCATGGTCTTGCAATAGAAAGTCCCTTGGAATCTAGCAAAAATAGTCCTTGTTTTTGTTCCTGATGTGACTTTGTGTGTTTCCCTCTGTTTTTGTAGATATTTAAGTTGGAAGGTAGGAATGAATGCATAAGAGGAAGCCACTGAGAGGCTATTTTTAACCAAAATCATAAAATCTTCTCTTAAAGGATATTCTTCAGACAAAATTCGCATCTTCTAAAAGCACTTCTGAGATTTTTTTTCCAGTTCCTTACTTAAAACTTGGAGATTTGCTTATTTGAAGAAAGCAGTTATATAAGTTCAGTGTTACTTCATGCATGAATTTCAGAGAAGCCTAAAATCTATATAGTTACATCTACTTTAAAGAACTATTGTGTAAGACTGATGAATCACAGACCTGTACCTTTGAAACAGATAATACATTATATGTTTAAAAAAGAGAGAGAGAGAAAAGATAGTAGGAAGGGAAAAATGAAGGGGGGAAAATCGGAGGGAGGACAAACCATGAGAGACTATGGACTCTGAGAAACAAACTGAGGGTTCTAGAGGGGAGGGGGGTGGGGGGATGGGTTAGCCTGTTGTTGGGTATTAAAGAGGGCTGCGTGGAGCACTGGGTGTTATGCACAAACAATGAATCATGGAACACTACATCCAAAACTAATGATGTAATGTATGGTGATTAACATAATAAAATTAAATTAAAAAAAGATATAACATCAATTAAAAAAAAAAAGAACTGTATGGGCTAACAAATCAAATCACTGTCAGTTGTCAGTTTGTATCCCTTGATCTGTACAGCAGTAAATTATAACTGTATTGCTTCCACCCTTTGGATCTAAAGCTGGCTTGCCCAGTGCTTGGGGCAGCACTGGCTCTCTAGCCTAGAGAAGTGGCTCTCAACAAGGGCTATGGGGAGGTGTTCTTACAACTTATTCCCACAGAGATTCTGTTATTGCTCTCTCCCATGACTACCTAAAGAGGTAGTATTATTGCCTAGTAATGAATAATAATAACTACAGCAGCTAACACTTGAAGGGTTTACTCTGTGCCAGGCACTGTTCTAAGGGCTTTATATATATTAACTCACTTAATTTCATTCCCACAGCAGCCACATGAGGTAGGTCCTATGATTAGTCCCATTTTAGAGATGAGGAAACGGAGGCAGAGAGAAGTGAAAAAACTTGTCCAAGGTCACACAGCTAATAAGTGGCAGGGCTAGTAAACGGCACAAGAGATTCAAATCCAGGCAGCCTGGCTCCGGAGCTCTTGCTCTTGATCTCAAGACCGTGCTGAATGAGGGCGGTGTGGGACTCCTCATCTACGTGAGGGATGGGTTGGGGAGGGAGGTCTTCATCTCTACGGCCGCTCCACTCCCAGCTCCCCACCTAAGATTAGCCTGAGGCAGAGTAACCCTGTTGGTTTGTTGATGATACTTCTTGGTGTCAGTAAAGACTAATGAAAGGGAAATTTAAAGGCAGAACCAACAGGATTTGGAAATTGATGGATAGAGAGCGAGTTAGAGCCTGTTTGGTAGAATGCACTGTTAGCAGAAATAGAGAATCGCATCTGCCTTCAGGGAACTTCAGCTGCATTTAGGAAAGACCAGAGTGTAAACACACCATTTGAATTCAATGAAGAAAAGAGTATGATTTGCTCCAGGTGTTATAGTAGGACAAAGGAGGAGCACTTTACTAGCTGGGCAAGGAAAGATCATCAAAAAAGGCTTAAAATACCAAAGTCCATTTTCTAAGATTATAGACCAATAAATCCAGTATTCCCCCTTTACAATCAATCAACAAAAACTTTTTTAAAGTGTTGCCTCTGCTTGTAATAGTCAAATAGAAACACTGCAATTGCATTAGAGGTGATTCTAGTGTTAAATTTTCTAAGTATCTATTAATTTTAAACTATTTCTATCAAAATGTCTTATCCACAAACTTTTCGCTTTTTGTTGTTTTTGTTTTGTTACCAAAAATGGGCCACATAGGTGATGGGTATTAAAGAGGGCACGTTCTGCGTGGAGCACTGGGTGTTATGCACAAACAATGAATCATGGAACACTACATCCAAAACTAATGATGTAATGTATGGTGATTAACATAACAATTAAAAAATTTTTTAAAAATGGGCCACATAAACTCTACATGTAATCTAAATATATTCTTGCCCTTCTCTATATGGTACTTTTAAGAATATTCATCACCTGGGGGGCGCCTGGGTGGCTCAGTTGGTTAAGCAACTGCCTTCGGCTCAGGTCATGATCCTGGAGTCCCGGGATCAAGTCCCACATCGGGCTCCCTGCTCAGCAGGGAGTCTGCTTCTCCCTCTGACCCTCCCCCCTCTCATGTGCTCTCTCTCTCTCTCAAATAAATAAAATCTTTAAAAAAAAAAAGAATATTCATCACCTGTATGAAAGTACTGAATTACTATATTATGCATCTAAAACTAACATAACACTGTATGTTAACTAATGGGAATTAAAATAAAAACTTAAAATAAAATTAAAAAAGGAAAACCATGAATGGTATAGCTTTATAATGAGTAAATTGATCGTATTTCTGGGAATACTATAATAAAATTTTGTTAAAGCCTATTTAAAAAAAGGAATATTCATCACCAGATAGGAAACACAGCTGCCATCCTTTTAGAAAAGAGTTGTGAGTAATGGTTTATTCTGCATTTCTAAATATCAGGTGTTCTAAAAAAGCTTAAGAGAGTCAAGGTATTTTTTTGTCCCTAAATATTCCAGGCATAATGCAATTCTCACTGTTCAAATGCTTTCATTAAAATTACTTCCATTAATCCACAAATTATACACTAAAGCACAAATCTAACTAAACCCTTTTTTAAAGGATGACTTTTTTTTAAAGGGTGATGTGACCCTTGGTCGTATCAGAAATAATCACAACAGAAATGATTCAAGTTAAGGATGGTCTTCAATGTTGGTGATATCTAGAATCAAGCTGTACCTTGAAATTTGCCTAAAAATCGGATCTATTGTGTCTGCATTGTTCACCTTCTTGTGATAAAAATAGAACTCACTGAATTGAATTGCTGAGGTTTCTAAATATACAGAAAAGAAAATCTCATATAAGAAAACACAAGAGAATGAAGAAGTAGGCTATGTACAGTTTCTGAGGTTACCACTGGAGACATAATCACCCAGATCAAGGAAGCTGAGTTAGGTATGGAAGACTGGCACAGTGAGGGAAAAAGTGGAAGAACTGGTCTGCCGTCCAGGTGTCCCAACTCTAGCTCTAGTTTCGTCACCTCCCAAGCTCTGGCCCTCAGCTTCAGCATGTATAAACTTAAGGCATTGGACTAGACAATGACCAGTGTCAAACTGTGCAAAATCTAAGATCCTAAACTCTCCATTTGTTGTCCTACGGTCTTAAATTCTGCCTTTTCTGTCATGTGAACAATTGCATGCTTTTCACTATTAAAAATTATAGTCTAAAATCGCATGTGGTTTTAGATTATCACTCAACTATTTTCTAAAACAGAAATGGAGTGCTTTTTACCTAGTGCAAGATAGTTAATCACAACAATGCTACTTAGCCTACTGCTTTGGGGAAACACCAGGGATTCTCTGAATTGCTTCTTTAGGGAACAATGAGACTAAGTAATCATTAATTCATTAATTCATTCAATACACTTTCATGAAGTACCCCTATGTGCCTAGTCCTTTTCTGAACATTGGCAAATCAGAGATGAATGTTAATAATCTTTTCCTTCCAGGGGCTCACAGTCTAATGAATGTGAGATATTACTTCCAATTAAAATACAGTTTTTTAAGTGCTATGATAAGGCTGTAAATAGAAAACTATGGAAATTCAGAAGAGAGATTTTGATTCATTCATTCTACAAATATTTATCAAGCACCTGCTCTGTGCCAAGCTCCACTGTAAGTACCATGTTATATAGCAGTGAAAAATAAAAGTAAAAAAGACCCTGCCCTAGTCGTACAACAGAAAATAAACTCCCCAAATCAAATAATATACACAATATTGCTGTATACTGATGAAGGCTATTAAAAAAATAATAAAACAAGGGGAGATAGACTGCTAAAAGATTCCATTTTAGGCAGAGAAGTCAGGAATAGCCTCTGTGTTGATGTGACATTGGGACAGCCATGAATGATACAAAGGAACACTACGGATATCCAAGTGATTGGTCCAGGCAAAGAGAGCATCTAAGGAAAAGGCCCTGAGGCAAGAACCCCCTTAGCATGGGAGTGGAGAGGGACAGGGAAGGTTACAGAGTCCCAAAGCAGCTAAGGATTAGATCATTTAGAGCCTGCTGAACATCACAAGGAAGTGTGATTTGCTTCTGGGCGGATGGAAAGTCACTAAAGGTTTTTGCAGAAGATGACATGATCACATTTTTATTTGTAAAGAATGACTCTAGATGCTGCATGAAGAATAAACTATAAAGAGGCAGAAGTAGAGAATAAGAATGGAAGCATAGACAAAAAATTCAGGAGGTAATTATTGTATTTATGTTATGATATACATCTTTGTGTGATTAAATCATATTCTAGGGTATATTAATATATAATGACAAATTATATTTCCATGTTTATATTTATATCATTATATATATATATAAACCATATTATTTGTACTAAAATATAACATTCTTTTTTTTAAAGATTTTATTTATTTATTTGAGAGAGCGAGAATGAGAGAGAGAGAGAGCACATGAGAGGGGGGAGGGTCAGAGGGAGAAGCAAATTCCCCACCCAGCAGGGAGTCCGATGTGGGACTCGATCCCGGGACTCCAGGATCATGACCTGAGCCGAAGGCAGTTGCCCAACCAACCGAGCCACCCAGGCACCCTAAAATATAACATTCTTATATTCCAAGATAATCATTACATTCAAATATATTTTATATATAATACATTATATAATTATAATATGTAATTCATGTTGTATTATTATACTGTTCTTTATTTTAGTATTTTTAGAAAAAGATGATGATGCCTTAGAGTAGGGGAAGTAGCTGTCAAGGCAGAAAGAAGTACTCATTTGTGAGAAATATTTTGCAGTCAGATCTAACAGGACTTGCCAATGGTTTTTCTGTGAGCTGTGAGAGAATAAAGGCATTGTGGAAGATTCCTAAGTTTTAGCTTGAGCAATTATGTGAATAATTATACCATTTGTTGAAGTAACAAAGAATAAGGTGAAGAAGGTATTAAGAGTGGGGCTGAAAATGAAAAGTTTTATTTTGGACATAATAAATTTGGGATGAGTGTATATGAGATGTTAATTATGTATACAGGTCTGGATAGAATGGTCAAAGGAGTCAGGGTTGGAAACACAGATTTGGGTTATTTATGTGTATTTAGCCGCAGGATTGGGTGAGCGAGTACAGGATGTGGAAAGGGAAGAAAAGAATTATGATAATTGAGCTATCAAGTACTCTAACATTTCAAAACCATGAGATTGAGAAACCAGCAAAGGAGCCATCAGTTGGACGAGAGAAAACCTGGGCAAGTGACGCAGGTAGCAGGGTGACTTGCTCCATCAAGACCTGCTAAGGAGGATGATGAGTCCCATGAGAACTAAAAATTGACTAGGGCGCCTGGGTGGCTCAGTTGGTTAAGCGACTGCCTTCGGCTCAGGTCATGATCCTGGAGTTCCCAGGATCGAGTCCCACATCGGGCTCCCTGCTCAGCAGGGAGTCTGCTTCTCCCTCTGACCCTCTTCCCTCTCGTTCTTTCTATCTTTCATTCTCTCTCTCTCTTGAATAAATAAAAAAAAAAAGAACTAAGAATTGACTAGAGGATTTACCAGCTGCTTCTTCTCCCTGAGATGCTATTCCAGTTGTGCACACAGCCGACAGTCTCTCTTTCCTCAGCTCTTTACCCAAAGTTACCTTCTCAGTGATGCTGGCAATAGCCACCCTATCAAAAATGTCAACCCGATCTCCCAGTTACCTGTATCCCCTTTCCCAGCTTTATTTCATCTCCTTAGCACCTTATCACTATCAGTAGACTAGATGTTTTACATTGTCTATTTCGCTCATTGGGATAAATCCATAAAGGCAGGAATTTGAGACTGTTGAATTTATTGCTATTTCCTCAGCACCTAGAATAGTGCCTGCTATCCAGCTGGCCCTCAGCAGCCCAGTAAATACTGACTGAATGACTGAACAAAGCCATCAACCAGGTGGTTGATTTAACTAGAACATCAGTTCTAGGAGCTTCAAAAAGTTGGCCTTTTTCCTTTGTTTTTTAATCAAAGCTTAACTGTGGACTTAGACTTATCCTCCTGACTGAGGGTTGCTGGAGTGGTCGGGGGTGGGAGGGATGGGGTGGCTGGGTGATAGGCATTGGGGAAGATATGTGCTACGGTGAGCGCTGTGAATTGTGTAAGACTGTTGAATCACAGATCTGTACTTCTGAAACAAATAACGCAACATATTTTAAGAAAAAAGAAAAAGAAGAAGATAGCAGGAGAGGAAGAATGAAGGGGAGTAAGTCAGAGGGGGAGACGAACCAGGAGAGATGATGGACTCTGAAAAACAAACTGAGGGTTCTAGAGGGGAGGAGGGTAGGGGGATGGGTTAGCCTGGTGATGACTATTAAAGAGGGCACGTTCTGCATGGAGCACTGGGTGTTATGAACAAACAATGAATCATGGAACACTACACCAAAACAAATTATGTAATATATGGTGATTAACATAACAATAAAAAAGAGATTAAAAAAAGGAGGTGAAAAAGCAGTGAAAAGTAAGTGTGTAAAAGGAAGAGATACTTGCATGTTTCTTAAAAATGTTAAAAGACTAGCTTGCAAAATGTCTATCAGACATTGTGTAAACTACTGTAGACTTTGATGATGCAAGAATATATAAGGCAGCGTGACCACTCTCAAGGAACATTCAGTCTGGTGGTAAATGGAAACTCGTAAATGGGAAAACTACAGCATAGCATCATAAGTGCAAACATAGGTAAGGTCACTAGAGGCCTAATCAACGTGAAGTCAGGGCCGGACAAGTGGAGAACTGGGTGAGATGTCACCTGTGCATGACAGAGAATACATCAGAAAAAATCTGAGATTTAAGTCCTTTGTTCCCTGAGTATATATTGACATCTCAGCACCACATTAGGCACTGGGAATATAAAAAGCAAAAAAAAAAAAAAAAAAAAAAAAACCCACAACCTCTCCCTTATAGAATTCAATCTAGCAAGACTTAGAACCAACCTGTGTGAAATCAGTATTGCAAACAAGTACTTGTTGAAATGCTTTATAGGGGTCTCCTGGGTGGTTCAGTCAGTTAAGCATCTGCCTTCAGCTCTGGTCATGATCTCAGAGTCCTGGGATCGAGTCCCACATCGGGCTCCCTGCTCAGCGGGTAGTTTGCCTCTCACTCTCCCTCTGTGCTCTCTCTCTCTCTCTCAAATAAATAAATAAAATCTTTAAAAAAAAGAAATGCTTTATAGGTCCTGAATCAGCCAATTCTAGGTAGCCATGCTACACACCACAATGGCCTACACTGGAGCAGCTACCTGATGTTCTGATGAATAGTTCTGAGTGACATCCAAGCACACCCCATCACTGGCCCAATGGTTACAGAAAAAGTACAAGGTTTTATTTAAGCAGAGGCAGTCAACTGAACTATACACATTTTGTTTAAAGAAACGCATTTGGGGGGCGCCTGGGTGGCTCAGTTGGTTAAGCAACTGCCTTCGGCTCAGGTCATGATCCTGGAGTCCCAGGATCGAGTCCCGCATCGGGCTCCCTGCTCGGCGGGGAGTCTGCTTCTCCCTCTGACCCTTGCCCCTCTCATGCTCTCTCTATCTCATTCTCTCTCTCTCAAATAAATAAATAAAATCTTTAAAAAAAAAAAAAAGAAATGCATTTAGGGGCGCCCGGGTGCCTCAGTCATTAAGCCTCTGCCTTCAGCTCAGCTCATGATTCCAGGGTCCTGGGATCAAGCCCCGCACTGGGCTCCCTGCTCGGTGGGAAGCCTGCTTCTCCCTCTCCCACTCCCCCTGCTTGTGTTCCCTCTCTCGCTGTGTCTCTGTCAAATAAATAAATAAAATCTTTTAAAAAAAAAAAAGAAAGAAATGCATTTAGCTTTGGCATTTCAAACTGAGATAAGGCACTGGAAGGCTAGATGCTGGGATAAAAAAATGCAAATCATAACATTTCAGCATAAATTTTTAGATTTTCAGATAATTCATTTCTAAGTACCAGCTATCATTCTAGATAATTTTATACTGCCACTGGTACCTGCCAACTTCCAAACTGAAAGGACTCTAAGGAATGAAATGTCCTTAGGTTAAGGCAGGAGTAGGAAAAACAAATTCATTTTGCAAGAGCTAATGCTACAAATTCTTATGAAATTAGATATTTGGGAGTGAATTGTAATTAAATATATGGATAGCCATATAGCTTCTTTCTTAATAATTTTATACATTTTTTGTACATATAGTGAAAGAAAACTTCAGGCAATCATGCTTCCCTCAGGAAAGACAACCATGACATCAGGACTTTTCTTTCTTTTTTTTTTTTTTAATTCCAGTATAGTTAACAGTGGTTACATTAGTTTCAGGTTACAGTACAGTAACTTATATTTCTCAATGCTCATCAAGCTAAGTGTACTCTTAATCCCCCTTTACCTATTTCACCCACCCTCCATCTACATCCCCTCTGTTTGTTCTCTATAGTTAAGAGTCATCAGAACTTTTCTTGAACCTTCCTGAACCACAGTATTATTTCACTAATTGAGCCCATGGAGAATGATACTTTTTTCTCAGATTTTTACAGTGTTGCTTATTCTGAAGAGTATCTGTAATGGAGTTGGCCAATTAATCAGGAACCTTGCAAAATTTTCAATCTCTAATTATTAAACCTAGAATTCTTTTTTTAAAAAAAAATAGTGTTTAGTATTCTATTTCTAACAAAAAGTTAAGAGGAATGTTCAGAAATGTGTGCAACTGAGTGATGTCCAAGAAAGTGTAAGATGATATTGACTTCAATGACTATTAGGAAAATAAATCCTTCCCTCCACATCTCTGACATAAAATCGTAAAATGTTGAAACATAATCCTCATTTCCTTCTGTCAATGACACATGGGAGGAAAAAGCATTTGAGCAAATGAGGAGATTCCTAGAATCAACTGTATCTGTGATGGAGGAATAATAAATGTTTTTTAATAACTCAGACAAGTCAAAGGGTGGGAACAACTTCAGCAAAGGAGATGATTTGGGGGGTGAGAGGGGAAATAAAACCACTTTAGGGAAGGCTGTGGTGGTCTATGATCTTGTAACTATTTTTGCATAACTCACTATTGTTTCTCTGCCCAGGTTATCACACTATACCTTTTCTTTCATGAAAAAGGTACAAATGCATAAAACTAAGTCAGCATGAAATGTTTTGTCAAGAAAGCCACCACCAAGGTGCCCATCTATCCTAAATTTCCTTCTCTGCATATGTACAAATATAACTGTGTCTATGGTTTCAGTATACTGCTTTAAATAAAATTACTGAGTCTTCAACAAAACCTAAAATCTACTTCATGTCCTCTATTTAAAAAGGCAATAAGGGGTGCCTGGGTGGCTCAGTTGGTTAAGCGTCTCTTGATCTCTGCTCAGGTTGTAATTTCAGGGTTTTGAGTTCGAGCCCTGCATTGGGCTCCACACTGGGTGTGGAACCTACTTCCAAAAAAAGGCAATAAAAAGTGTAGATACATTTCTGTAAAAAAATTAATGTGCCAAAATGTCATTACCTAGAGGGTCAAATGTACAGGTATATGGAAATACCAAATGCACAGAATTATTCATTCCTTGTGAATTAGGTGTTTGCTGTACTTTTGAGAAATAAAACCTTAGAAAACATTCTCTAATTATTATGAAAGGAAGAGAAGATTGATATAAGACTGTATCTATTAAGTCAGGTCTATTTCAACTGCTGAGTTGAAAGAAGAGGACCTAGCACTCCTGCTTTAGAGTGAGTTTAATTCACATCCCTTCTGTCTGGTGCTAGTAACGTTATTAGTACTCCACTTATATCCCCGTGGTTTTCATCTCTACATTACAAAGGCTGCTCACTGTGAACACCTGAAGTTCTCTGCCTTAGGGCTTCTCTCTGGCCACAGGGAATATGCTCAACCTGCATGCAGGACAAACTCAGAAGTTCAGAGAGTCAACACCCACAGAAGCAGCTCTCAATAAGTGATGGATGAGGAGTGGAGAGGTATAGACCCAAGCTGCCTCACTTAATTGTGATAGCTCTGAGTTAGGCTAAATACATTCTACCTCCCCGAGTTTCTCAGCAGGACTGAGCCCTTTGGTATATCTGGTGAGTGAGTTGACAACACACCATTTAGTGTTTTTTCCCTTCCCTCTCTCACTTCTCCACTCTTCCACTCGTGTTTCCTGGGATCACCTCCCAAATGAACTACTTTGCCATAAATCCTTACCACCAGGTTTACTTTGAGATAACACAATCCAAAATATATGGCCAGAATTTATGCTTCAGTTGTGCACAGGTTTTTAAGTGTGGGCCAGAGTTCACATATAAATATAAACGGGTTAGGTTCTGAAAGGATTTAATTAGTCCACATGTTTGGCAATCAGAAGTCATACTAGGACTTCTGTTTCTCCCCATGAGGGACTAACAGCCAAGAGAATTGTCCTCCTGATGTTAAAAAGAAGGAGGAGGAGGAGGAGGAGGAGGAGGAGGAGGAGGAAGAGAAGAAGGAGGAGGAGGAGGAGGAGGAGGAGGAGGAGGAAGATTTATATATGAAAATGAGTATTTTCTGACACTGAACGATAGCCAGAGCAAGATTGTGACCCATGAGGAGGGAAAAAAAAAATGAAGTGATCTTTACATTTTCTCCTAATTATTGCCTGGAGATAGCCTTAAAGCCACAGGGAAGGAGAAGCCCAAGAAAGCTTAGCAGTCTCACAGTCTCATGCAAGTGAGGAGATGGGTTCAGGGAGGCTGAGCGAGCTCGAATCCCTGGGGCAGAGGACTGGAAAGGAGAGGGAAAGAGCTTCTGAAATCTTTAGAGAAAGCCCTCTGAGACTCTGCTGAGTACTGATCGCACACATCTAGGTTAATACCCCACATGGCTATGGAAAGAACTTCCTAAAGCAATTCTCAGAGCTCAAGTCAGGTTGAGAATAGTTTGTCTTCTCACTGGTCCCAGTGGAAAAAACTGGTAATCCATGGAACTTGGGTGGAGTCCTCAGAAGAGTATTGTCTGAGTAGTGCAGTTAAATTAGCCTTAAAGGCTGCAGTGGACCCACCAAAATAAAGCATAAAAGTAAAATTTGGAAAGGTCAGCATGATCCAAAGTAACTTAACCATACACTAGAACAAAGCCCAACACTCATATTCCCCTGGCTTTCATGTCCACATAATTAAAGAAAATGTTCAAAATATCCTATATTCAATAACAAGTTGCCAGATATGCAAAGCAGCAGAAAAATATGACTCTGAGAAAGAGAAAAAAAAATCAGTCAATAGAAACAGACCCAGAAATGGCAGAAAGGTTGCAATTAGCAGACAAGAACCTTAAAGTAGATTTTATGAATTTTATAAATGTGCTTGAGGATGTAGAGAAGATACATATACATAACAGGGACGTAGAAGATTTAAAAAAGATCCAAATGGTATTTCTGATTATGAAAAATGTAGTGGCTGAAATAAGAAATTCCAAAGAATGAAAAATCAAAAACCACTGACTCACGAGGCCCATGGGGTTTGAGCTCCCACTTTTTCCCCCTTTTCCCTAGGCCTTGGGGCCTTTGCACTGGCTGTTCCCTCTGCCTGGAGCACACTTCCCCAGGCAGCTGTCTGACTTGCTCCCTCATCTACTCAGGCCCATGCTCTCCTTTTCAGTAAGGCCCTCCCTGACCTCCTCACTTAAATCTGTCTTCTCCCTTCTACTCTTTAACTTTCTTCTCTGCTTTATTTTTCTCACAGAATTTTTCACCATCTAGTTTGCTCTACATTTTATGTATTTTGTTTTTTGCCAGTTTTCCTCACTATACTCTAACCTTCATGAGGAAAGAGATTTTTCTCCCTGTGTTCACTGCTATCTCCCTAACATCCACAACAGCTTCTGGCACATACTAACTGCACAAAGAATATCTATCAAGTGAATATTTTAGAAAAATAACTCTGGCTCCCATGTGTATTGATTGTTTACTACAATATGAAAGAAACAGAAAATATGGTTTTATAAAAGGATGATAAAACATGTCTTTTAGTACTGTTATCTTCTGGCATCAATATATACCTTCATATTAGTAAATGTATATTCTCAGCACTTCTCCCTTCCTTTCTTCTCTTATTAATAACCCAAAGGCTATTTTTTCCTTCCCTTGCCCAACACAGTAACTAAAACAAAGGCTTAAAGGATCCAGTAGAAATGCAAACAGAAAGATTTGGTTGCAATCCAAACTCATTTTTCTCCTGTTGTTGAAGATTAGTTCAGACTGGATTTGTGGCAAGGAGAGGAGAAAGTGCAGCAGTAGCTGCTAAAAAAGAAGGAAGGGCAAAGGCCTCGGAAGTGGGAAGGAGGAACAGGACCTCCCATCTTTAGAAGCACCAAGGAAGTAAAAAGAGCCAACTCTAGGTGGCCCTACACTGGACACTTAGTCCTGAACAGAGAGATGGACATGTTTTTGTAAGGGTGGGACATGAAGGAAAGCTTTATCCTTCAGATAAAATGGAACCAAACAAACCAAGTAGGAATTTCACACTAGATGAGATTTAAAAATGAGAAAAATTACAAAGCAATATTGACTGGTCAACACAGAACAGGAATGCAAATATAATTTCCTTTGTCTATAAGCTATTTAAATGGCACAAGGACTCTCCTGCCATAGACCTGGGGAAAACAAGGGATCTAACCCACTATAAGAAAGAAGAAAAGCAGTTAAATTCTCATCAAGTTAAAATTTTTAATAGTTTCTACTATCATTTTTTTCTTTAATGATAACAGATGAGAATTTCTTCTCATATCTCATTTAATGACCCTGAATGTGCATTTTTTTAAAAGTTTTCCTTAAAACATTTTTTGTAAATTCTATTCATAGGACCTCTGCCTCAAGAAAAATTGATTTCTTGGGACACCTGGGTGGCTCAGTCAGTTAAGCATCTGCCTTTGGCTCATGTCATGATCCCAGGGTCCTGGGATCGAGTCCCACATCGGGCTCAGCAGAGAGTCTGCTTCTCCTTCTCCCTCTGCTGCTCCCCCTGCTTATGCTCTCTCTCTCTCTCTGATTAATAATAAAATATTTAGAGAAAAAAAAGAAAAATTGACTTCTTGTATTCGTAGTATTGGAAGAGATCAATCTGTCAATCTGTGAAAGCATTGGCTATCACAGTTCAGCGCGCATCAGAATCCCCCAGAGGACTTGTTAAGCAGACTGAGGGTGGGCCCCCTCACCCTCAGAGGTTCTGATGCATAGGCCTGGAGTGGGGCCTCAGAAATTGCATTTCTAACAAATTCCTGGGTGATGCTGATGCTTCTTGCTGGTCAGGGTAACCATGCTTTAAGATCCACTGACTAAAGTATGGTATTTAACTTTGGAAGTGTTAATAAGCATCTCTAGCTTCCATTAGCTGCTTTGCCTTTCTTGTGCAAGTTGTATCCCAAGTCTCTGGCACAGGATGGGCTTTCAATAAATATTTGTTGAATGAATGAGTTAGGTTTGTTTCTAAAGTCTTACTAAAGCAATCAGACATCATTATATCTATATTAAAATTTTTACCAGTTAAAAAACTGACAAAACTTTTATATCACCAACATACTTTGTAAATGAAAGAAACATTTATAGGCTAAGGCTTTAGTTTTTGTAATTTAACAAATTGAGACTTTGTACACCACAAATAAAGCAACAGGTGTTAAAATACTGTTCTTTAATTATCCAGAAGAAATGAGAAACTTGAGCTGAAATACAAATGAATAATTCAGGTCAACGAAAGGCATCACTGTTTGCTGTACCAATCCAAGCTTTATAATAGTCCAAAAGAAAAAAAGAGAGAGAAGAGGGAAGAAATACTGGAGGCATCAAAGCACCCACAGCAATATAGTAAACATCAAACACAAAAGAACCTGGGCGGAGTTCACATATTTGTTAAAAGCTAATATTTTGCACAGATGCCTTATTTGTATGTATCAACTTGTGATAGCTTGATAACAGTAAGACTATCTAGTGGAGAATAGTATTTTCTTAAATAGTATTTTTAGCTTTTTTAGTATTATATTTTGTGGTACACTATTACATTTTGGGTCATCAAAATAAGAGATTGGTCATTTAAAATCAATTTGTTTCTAAAAGAGGAAAAAAGAACCAGTACCTATAGTAATGACTCAATGGTACATCATACTCAGAAACAAGTAAAGAAGTGAAACATAAAAATAAAAAAAATTTTATCTTAAAACTCAACATCAGGGTTTTATTTTCAGGGGAAACCACACCATCTACCATATTAATTTAATGTTCATTTAAATTTTATTACTTTTTAATCTGGTTGATAATTACATATTAGATAACAAATTACAAATCTGTTTGTTTTATAGTTATATAAAACTGTAAGCATAAATATATTATAGGGTTTTATGTTTGTACACATTTAAATAATTTTATAACAAAGATGATTACTGACAATAATTTTGTCCCTGTAATTGGTTCCATACACATTATTCAATGTTATCATTGTCTTAGCCTATCTCTAAACTTGGCTCTACTCTATTCCTTTCCCTGCAATGCAGCCAGGGTAGTTAGATGCAAAACACAAATCTTATAGTGGCCCTTCTCTCTGATAATCTTGTCAATTCACTCCCTCTTTTTGCCTGGATAAATTCCAAGTTTTCTGAGATGACATAGAAGGTCCTTCATGATCTGGCCCTGCTTATCTCTTTAGATTCATGGCTAGTCTCTCCTCAGTTCCACCCATAGTCACTTGAACCATTTGTGGTTCTCTGTGTTTGTTCTCATTTGTATCAAAGACCGAATGTGCCCAAAATGCTGGTCCCATAATCTCAATGGACCTGCTTTAGTTTATGGTTTTGTAAGACTCAGCTTGAATATGAATTCCTCTTTAAGTCCCTGCTAACCCCTTCCACGGCACTCCAGATTACCCATAACAATATTTATCACACTTAATTATCATTTCCTGTTTTCTTGTTTGTGTCCTGCAAGAGTTTGTAGACATTTCTAGAGCAGGGACTGTGTCAATATTAATTATTAAATTCCTCCCCAGATCTTGGCATACAAAAGGCACTAAGCACACTTTTTAAAATATAAAAATGAAACTCAACAATAGAGTAAATGGGTCTGAATTTTCTATAATCTTTAAATAAACCAAGCCCCCATCAGAATAACCACCATCAAGACCCTCCTCTAGCCATCAGGAAGACTGGAGTACTGAGCTGTGGCAAATGCTTGAAACCCTTCCCTAATGATGCCTTCAACTCTCTGCAGATTCTAAATACCACAGGTGTTTGAACTAAGAACTGCTCCACTGTGTCCCGCCCTGAGAGCTCCATGAGGGCAGAGACTGTGTCACTGTGTCCCAGAGCCAGGCCCATAGTAAATGCTTAATAAATATCTGTTGCCCGTTGTAACAGAGCTATGGTTACTGACAAGCATTTTTTCTGGCCATCAGTGCATGTTCAGGGTTCATTCAGACAGCCAACTAAATATTTGTACCTGATCTCTCAGTGACTCAACCAAATACAGCATTTACCACTCACCACTTTTCCTATTTTGTTTTTGTTTTCCTCCTCCCTTATACTCAGCCTTCAAAAACTTAAAGCAGATGATGGGCAGAGTGGTTTTGATTTAGTTCTCTCTTTTTCTTTACGGTGAAAAGAGTTAGGAAAAATAAGTGGATGATTTGAGAAAATGAAAATAGAAAAAGTAGAAAGAGATAATCCTGCTTTTTCCCCCACTGTGAAGCCAGTTAAGAGTTGGTACTAATGTAACCTCTAAATTACTATTTATAAGGAAAGAAACCTGGAGGGCCTACCAATTATTTGAATACTTGTGAGATATGACCTTCTTGTTATATGTCTATAATTTGAATCAATTTGATGGTGTAATAAATAGAAATTAGACTAAAATAAGGAAATTGTTATTTCAGAATAAAAGTAGTAGTAATAATAATACCTTGTTCACTTTATAACTTTAAACATGTGAATATTCATAAAAGGGAACTTTTAAAAGTATTTTAAGTAAAAACTAAAAGGAAAAGTGATAACACACTTAATTTTGGCAACATATAGATATTAATTAATATATTAGCATTCATTTATCTCAGCACTTTGTAAATTTATTATCTAGATTTCTTTTCTCTTAAACTATCAACACTAGTCTCCTAAAGGCAAAGACTAAAAATTACTATGTTATGCAATTTACAAAGAAAGCATCTGAGAAAGGGATTTAATTATAGTATTTGAGAACAGAAACACTACCCTTAATCACTGTTCATGAATTTGCTAAACTGGATATTATATGGTAAACAGCGTTCAAATCTTCCAAGAGGGATAATAATACATTTATTATAATAGGGTTATGGGGATTAATTAGTTAACATTTGTAAAGAACTTTAAAGATGAAGTGCTTCCCTCTTTTCTTTAAGTGTCATTGAAATCATTAAACAAGTGACAATATTTCCTTCTTAAAGTTTTAAAAAGGTCTATCCAGTGCCATACAATTTTCTAAATTTTTCATGTTAGAATCCAAAATTTGAGCCCCATATCCATGCATAAAAATAATCAACTCCTTTTTAAAAATATTCAGAACAATTTGGTATTTTCAAAGACAAAAACATGTCCACCCTAAGAATGATATTAAGATTGTTGAATTATATTTGCTTTCCAAACTTTGATGTAATACACAAATACCCAACTTAAAATTCCTCTACAATGAAAAAGGTTTAGAACAATACAAAATATTTTTTATTTATGGGGCAGCTTCAAAACTCCATGTGGGTATATTTGTAGAGCTTTCTCTTTTTTTTTTAATTTAAAATCAATTAATTAACATATAGTGTGTTATTAGTTTCAGAGGTAGAGTTCAGTGATTCATCAGTTGCATATAATACCCAGTGCTCATTACATCGCATGCTCTCCTTAATGCCCATCACCCAGTTACACCATCCCCCCATCCACCTCCCCTTCAGCAACCCTCAGTTTATTTCCTATAGTTAAAGAGTCTTTTATGTATGTCTCCCTCTCTGATTTCAGTTTATTTTTCCCTCCTTTCCCCTCTGTTCATCTGTTTTGTTTCTTAAATTCCACATATGAGTGGAATCATATGATATTTGTCTTTCTCTGCCTGACTTATTTAGCTTAGCATAATACCCTCTAGTTCCATCCACGTCGCTGCAAATGGTAAGATTTCATTCTTTTTGATGGCTGAGTAATATTCCACTGCATATGTAGACCACCTCTTCTTTATCCATTCATCTGTCGAAGGACATCTGGGATCTTTCCATATTTCGGCTATTGTGGACATTGCTGCTATAAACACTGGGGTGCATGTGTCCCTTCGAATCACTGTTTTCTTTGGATAAATACCTAGTAGTGCAATCGCTGGGTCATAGAGTAGCTCTATTTTTAACTTTCTGAGGAACCTCCATGCTGATTTCCAGAGTGGCTGTACCAGCTTGCATTCCCACCAACAGTGTAAGAGGATCCCCCTGTAGAGTTTTCTTTATATGTCTCCCTTAAAACAGCAGGCTATTCAGGATTGATTATTCCTGGAACTTATTTTGCACATTTCCTTTCCTATGCTACAGAATTTGGGTCTACCAGCAAAGATAACTATGTACCTGAGTTCAGACACTGGTAGCAAAGAATCTGGCAACATCTTGAGGTAAAGAAAGTGAATGTTAAAAGTATAAGAAAACACACTAAGTTTTTTTTCTTCTAAGGGGGGAAAAGGAGATAAAGAAGGCATGGGATAATTCTGAATAGTTTTGGAAAAAGCTTCATGAAAGAGCTTGAGTACCAGGGCAGGATTTCTCAACCTTAGCACTACTGACATTTTGTGCCAAATACGTCTTTGTTCTGAGGGCTGCCCTGTGCATTTAGGATAGTAAGCAGTATCCCTGTCCTCCGCTTGCTAGATGCCAGTAGCACTCCCCATCCCGCCGCACCCCTGGTAGATTGTAACAACCCAAAGTGACTCCAGATATTGCCAAATGCCTCTGGGGAGTAGGGTGCAGAAGAATTGCCCCCAGTCAAGAACAAGAGACAAGATTTGGCACAAGGAGAGAAACAACCTCGGAAGTCCTTGCCTAAAACAACCACTGGGAAAAGACTTAGAAACGGCAAATGGAACTACCAACAGCTATGAAAAATTGGATCCACTAGCTGGAAAAAAGAAAAACATACTGATGAAAAGAGCTCCCTTTGAGTGGTATCTACTGGGAACAGACACTTAGAGTGGCCACAGCCATAAGTAACTGCCAATGAAAGCTCCACATCAGACACTTAGCAGTGAGTATTTACAGTAGTGGGCTACTCTGCACTTTAATGAAGAGAACTAACAGCTTCTTCCAGGAAATTTGATGGGCTTAAATACCAGAAACTTCTTGCAGGGAATTCACTGATTTTCACTTGGGTTCATTAAATAGTTATTGAGCATTCAATGTGTATGTGTGCTAGTTGTCAGGAACACAATGATGAAAACCGTCTACCCTCAAGGAACTTATGCTCTAGAGAGAAACATAAGTATAATAAGTCTGGTCTTCAGATTCCTGGCCTGGGGTGTGACCCAAGCAAAGAGGGGCCCATTTCCCTACACTGATAATGACCATACAACTAGAATTTCAAAATCATAGTACTCTTTGTTTTTAAAAGAGCAAAAACTGCTTAGCTTCCCCCCCCCATTTTAAAATTCTCAGTCATTTCACTGGCATTTCAGGCAGCTGCTTTTTCTTCATTTCAGAGCAATCAATATATGAACACTTTAAAACAGCAAAAAACCACTTCAGCTGCAAATTTATTTTTCTCCTGGCATACATATGCACAATCATTTGGATTTACATGACGGTGCTAGCCAGCCACAGTCAGCAAGCCTTCCTAAAAAAGAACGTTTGGCTCATTGATGATGGATGTGCTGTCATTTCTCATTTAGGCCCATCTGCCTAATAATAGCAAGGTAAAATTATTAATAAACTACTGGCATAGCTAGTTAGGGAATGTACAATCCAATTACATACAGTTTTTAATTCACTACAAGCAAAATGCTCACTACTTTTCCACATATGATTCCCAGGCCCATCTTCAGTGGCGTTGAACCACAGCCTTTGTAGACTAGTCATTAGTATTCAGAATAAGAAACAACTGCTTGGAACAGGAAACACAGAAGCCAGACATTTGGCAGCATCACACAGAGTTCACTGCTGAAGTCAACCGTCAAAGCGACTCTGGGCTGACAGTAACTGGCCTCTGTTGCCACGGAAACAGCACTGAGATGGGTTAGTAAATAGTTTGGGTTCTCTCACCTGCTAGGACGTAAATTCAGAATTTACCACTGATCATTAAGTCCACTATATGTAAGTGACCTACTTACGAAGTAAATACCAGAAATCACTCTTTGTTTCAGAAAAATTATCCAAACAGTTCTAAAAATGTCTGAATCTTGGGGCATCCAAGCACAATTAAATTTAATTGTGCAAAATATCTGACAGACAAAACTAGTCTATCTCTTCGTTCTAATCATTGCTTATTTTGCCAAACACTAGTTCCTAAAAATACATAAATAAAATGAAAATGATAAGGATGTGAAGATAATGCTAAGTAAAAGACCCTTCTGAATTCAGAGTAAGGAATCAAGCCACTTTTTAATTTTATTACAAGCCATAGTTATATATTTCAGGTTGTACAAAGTCATATCTTTTTTAACTTCTTTCATTCTCACTCATAGACAAATGAGCTAAGTAAGGCTGCCTTCTGCCCACATTTGACTCAAACATCCCTTTATGGGAATTCCTCTGTCTTTGTAATTATAATAATTATTATGTCTAATTTAGATGTATAAAGTATGACAGAAGAAGAATGTCTTGACTACAGCAATTCAGTAAAAAATCCATAGTGCAAGCCTCTAAGTCTCAGATCTCTTAATCCCTATCTCTTCTAAGTCATTCTGGCCTCATTAAGTTTCTTGTTTCAACTTTTTAAATTTCATTCTAAATTATATTTTCCCATAAACTCTATAAGTGAAAAACTTACTTTATTTTTTAGTCTCAATAGCCAAGTCCTTCTCATCAACAAACCCTAAGACATGCCCATCACTGCCTTCTGTGATTTCTACTTGGCATTCATCAATAAACATTTACCAAGCAAATGTCTCCATGTCATGTGCTATACACGTGGCAAAGGAGAAGATAACACAAAGGTGAATAAAATATGGTGTTTTTGCCTTTGAAGAGCTAGTCTAGTGGGAAAAAAAAAACAGAAATATAGACAGATATACTACAATTTAGTAAAAGCTATAGTAGAAGTAGATTCAAAGTGCAATGGGAGCATTATGAGGTAAAAAGCTAATTTTGATTAGGGAAATACAATAGGTCCCATTGAGAAAATGGTATTTTCACTATGTCTTGAAGAGTAAATGAGTTTTATACAGGGCAGTTGAGAAAGGCAGATACTAAAATGTAACTTTCAAAAACCGAAAAAAATTACTCTCAGTCATATATAAAATGATCTCGTGTCAGATATTTTATTTGACTTACAGAGATTTATAGCCTCTACTGGACAAAATTCATTTGCATTGCTACAAACAGGAATCATTTGTATTGCTATGGATAAGAATCATTTGCAATGCTGTCAGTTTTCTGCAACTTAACTTCTACCACTACAAAGTTGTGAATAGCCTAGTCAATAGAAAATCAATCAACTCTAGATAACCTGTTTGATAATATTCGGACTTTATTTTATATGCTCAAATGCAGTATTTGTCAAACTTTTTCTCTGGAGCCTCTTAAAAATAATTTAGGTCTCCACAGAGCTTCTGTTTATGATTGTCCTATCTATCAGATTTACCATTTTAGAAATTTAAGCTAAGAAAAAAAATAACTATACCTGAAAAAAATTAGTGAGAAGAATGACACCGTTTTACATTTTTACAACTATACTTAATGTCTGGCTTAATAGAGGACAGCTAACTTCTCATATTTGTGTTTGCATTCAATCTGTTGTGCTATCATGTATCATGTAACCTCTGAAAAACTTTACTGCACATTCTTGAAAGGATGAGTGTAAAAAAGGTCAAATAGTATCTTAGCATTATTACAAAAAAAAAAATTCTTGGTCCTGCATATTTCCTTCAAGGATCTCAGGGACTTCAGAGATCCCCAAATTACACTTTGAGAACCACTGCATTATTGTATTCACTCAAAACTCCTTCCTAATCAGGTCATAAGCAAACTCTTTGCATCAATTTAAGATTCCCAAAGACACTACTACATTTGCTTTTAAACTACATTTGCTCTCAAAACTGTAAATATGATATAGTATGCCCAGAATCATTATGGAAAATAAAATATGCAATATAATTGAAATTTTCTCTTTTAATATTTCAAGATAAATTAATTTCCTTGGGAGAATCAAAGAGAAGTCATGGCATGTGTTGCTGTTTACTCTTGGGAAAATTTCAACAATTAATAAACAGATTTAACTCCAACATTTTCTGAGATAGCCTTTACCCATTGAACCTTGCCATGAAGGCTATGAGCTAACACTGCAGTAATAATCACTCTCTATGTTTGCCCATGTATATATGTAGCCTTTGTAAGGGAAAATAAACTTAACTTCCAATACTGGATAATTACATGTGGCTATAGTAAGCTTAGAGTCTATAATTCAGCCTAGGTTTAATGACCTTCTAAGTCTGCGCAGTCATTCCAGGTGTAAACCACAAATCACAAACCATGTATCACAAGGAGTTCCAAAAGAGAAAATGAAGTATAACTAGTGTCAACTGTTAGGGGAAAAAAATCTAGGGCTGACTTACAATGGTATAAATCAAGCTAAATATCCAGAAAAGGCCCTTTCAGGTCCATTAATTAGAAAAAAAAACATGTCCTTACATAGTCTACCTTATGATAGGAGTTCATGGGTTCTTGTTGCACAGTTTCAGACTATGTTTTTAATATAAGGGCAGATCTTTGAGCCTTTCTGATATATAACTGAGAGTTACAAGGGAACCCCAATTCCATTCTACTGGACTAATATATTTTTACAGGGAACTCATAGACATGTGTATGAGTGTGGGGACTAGAGAGTTGGAAAAGTGTTAGAAAATTCAACATTGATTATAGTATAAGGAACTTTAAGAGAAATATAGAGGGCTATGGATATCCGTAAGAGGGGAGTGGTTTAGTTTGGGATAAGGAGAATGAGTTGGTAGTAATAAGCATAGACATACACAGGCAAATACGATTTCAAAAAGTAGAGACTGGGGCGCCTGGGTGACTCAGTAGTTAAGCGTCTCCCTTCGGCTCAGGTCATGATCCCAGGGTCCTGGGATCAAGCCCCGCATCAGGCTCCCTGCTCAGGGGGGAAGCCTGCTTCTCCCTCTCCCACTCCCCCTGCTTGTGTCCTCTCCCACACTGTGTCTCTCTCTGTCAAATAAAACCTTTAAAAAAAATCAAAAGGTAGAGACTAAACGTGAGGTTCTAGCTTCAAAAGAGTGCAAAGACAGGAAAGAGAAACTCATGATTCATGTTCAAGACATGGTAAAAAGCTTAGTTTGGTTAGAAAAAAACTTGTTAGGCAAATAGGTCAAATAAAATAGGAATAGTAGAATGGTGCCATGATCCTTGAATTCCGGGCTGAGAAGTTTGTAGTTAATTGTGAGGTAAGAGGGAATAGTTAAAGATTTTTAAGTAGTAGTCTGAGTCTTGCATCAAATAGATTAGAGAGGTAAGACACCAATAAGTAGCCATTATCCCAGCCAAGGCAAGAAGCAATGAATGAATGAGTCTTAAACTAGAGCTGTAAACATAGAATCACAGAGACAAGAGACATTTTCCAGATACAATCTATAAAATGCACCAACAGGTGAATATAATGATTAAGAAAGACCTATCAAAAATGACTCAGATTCTGACCCTAGTCCATTAGGGAAATAATGGTATTGTTAACATTAATGGGGAAGTACAAAAAGGAAATGAATTAATTTGGGGGAAGAAAATGATTGTTGAACATGGTGAATTTCAGGTTGGAAGTTAAGCAGGTTTTTGAAAATAGGCTCATCTATTTATGTTCTTTAGACATCTTTTTAATACCTTAAACCTCAGGGGGTGGGGGGAGACAAAATTGAGTTTCTTATCTAATGCCAAAAATAAACTGATCTTTTCATTGTGATTTTTTCCAAAAAGATGAAACATCTGACATTATTATCCAGTGTTTCTACGTAGAGCTTAAAATGAGAATAGTCTTCTTTCCTTGCTGAATTGCTGTCTTGACTTGAAGATTAAAGGCAAGAAAAACAAGAGAAAGAAAATAAATTGTAAGAGGACACAATTATGTAATACTTCTATGCCTCTATTCTTATATGAATTCCTGTAGGTCATCCCCAATTTTGCAAGTAAGGATGTGTCTCATGGCATGACTTAGTTGAATTATAAATAGCCTACATAGGTGCATCTGTTGAAAAATAATATCCCTATCACAAACCTGATGAATTGTCAGGCTTTTAGCTTAGTTTAGAACAGACTAGGGGAATAAGGCACGTGCTATGCTGACCAAGGAGAAAGGAGATTTTCAAAGCTATCTGGGATTGGAAAGAAAGCATATCATTTTAAAAATGAAAAGCTATGTACTTTTTCTGCTGATTTTGCTAACATAACTGGCACTTAACTGAAAGTTATTTGAGATATCTCTTTAGAAATTTAAATTGTATCCAGTGGACTTCATTTCATACTAAACATATTCAGGGGTGCCTGGGTGGCTCAGTCAGCTAAGCGTCTGCCTTCAGCTCAGGTCATGATCCCAGGGTCCCGAGATAGAGCCCCGCTATGGGCTCCCTGCTCCGCAGGGAGTCTGCTTCTCCCTCTCCTTCCCCCTGCTCGTGCTCTCTCTCTTGCTCACTCTCTCCCTCAAATAAATAAAATCTTTAAAAAAATTCTAAACATATTTAATATGGTGATGAATCAGGTAACACATGTAAAGTCCTTAGAATAGTGCCTAGCACACAGTCAGGTGCTATTTAACTACTACTACTATCATTATCATCATCATCATCATCATCATCGTCATCATCATGTGAGTTCCTCTACAGATTGAAAACTACAGACATTGAAATTTCTTCTAGTAATAACATTGAAAAAAAATCCTTCAATCCTCACATTAAAGTGGAAAAAAAAAGAATCCTTTCAAAATCAAAGTCTTACAGGAGAATATTATTCATTGGCACTGGGATCTGGCCTCTGTTTTAGCTTTTGTTACTTATTTCGTAACTTGCTTCCTTACTTAAAAACTCTACTTCATACTCTGTAACTAAAATGAAAAATAATTGAGGTTCCAGTGTAATCCTACATTCCCCACTGATGCTACTCAATGCCAACATCTCCAGCATTGCCACAGGCAAATCCTGGTAAGGTAGACGAAGAACAGATGAACTCTGTCATGCAGATCTCTTGACAACTCTGTGCATGTGTATTGCATCAGTGTTATAAGGGAAGGGCGCTTATGTTCAGGAAGTAAAGACCAAGGGCCACACTGTCTTCAGCTACCTGCCGTATCTGCATTCAACAGCCTGCAAAACAATTGCACGAAGGAGATGCTTTTAGCAATACCAATATAAACATAAAATCAACCACTGACCCTTTTCCTTTCCTTGCCATAACTTGAAAGTCATTTGTAGTGGTTAAAACTGGCCTCAGTTCAAATCACAGCACTGCCACCTTCCAAGTATGTAACCTTAGACAAGTTATTAACTTTTCCCTTTTTCAGTGACCATATCTTCAAATAGGAATAATGACAGGACCCACTGAATTGTTTAAGGAGACTCAGAGTTAAGACATGCGAAGAGATTAGAGCAGTGCCTGACACATAGTAAGTACTTAATAAATGTAATCTAAGCCAGCAATGATTTGTGCCAGACGATGTGCCAGCCTAAGGATTAGGTGCTGCACCACTCTCCTTTGAACTGTTAGAGTGTATTAGTAATACCCTCAGCAAATTCACAGTACCTACCATTTTAATTTTTTCTCAAAAGTACAGAGAATATATTACTTAAATATGAGTCATCCATTTATATAGCAGGTAATATATGACAAAGTGACTTGGTAAAGTGTGAACCTTTCTGATCAACGTGCATAGTACATTGGCTCCTCCATTAGTAACTTCCTTACAAGCAACATAAATATACTACTAATATTTATAAAAATATCAATATATAATGTCAAGGGAGAAGTTGACTTTAAAATTGCTGGCAGCCTGGAAATCCACTGAAATGTTTTCACTTTTCTAAGTATGAGTCCTCTTTCTAAAATATCATTCACTTCCTTGAGGCGCTATTTATGATAACTTGCTCTCGGTTATTTTTTTTCCTCATTTCTCACTGTGTGATTTAGTGGTTTTTCTTCTTGAGGAAGATTCTTTATTCCTTTCCTGCTGTGGAATGCTTTTCATGAAGGCAGCTTTAATTATTTACTCCAAATCTCCTACTGTGGTAGAGGTCAGAACATTACTTTTAAGATGGGCTGTTACATAGGTTTCCTGTGAGAGCCCAAGGTCAGAAACAGGCCCCAAAACACAAAGTATGAGGAAGCCAAACTCCCAAGCACTCTATGATTACACAGCTTTAAGTTTAACAAACACACACACATACACACACAAAATCATGAGGACTGCACATATTTGTCCTCAAAAACAAACATCACTGCTAACGTGCTAACAAGTATAACACATTTATATTGCTTGAGTAGTATAACTATATTAAGATTAACAGAAATGGCTCAATATTAATAAAGAAGTTTAAAAGATAAAATAATATTAAGTAGGTGAAAAATTATAAGTGAAAATCCTAGACTCTTATTATTCATTAGTTTTATAGATAATTCAAGATGAACCTCTATCTTTTTTGTGATTCTTAGTTTTTTTCACCATGACCATTTTTAAAATAGCACTGATCTTACATTATGGGATACCTTCAAGATAATTTCTGCTTGGACTTTAAGGACTTCCATCCCCAACACTGTCACAGAGAATAACAAATATTTTTATCTTTGGAGAGCAAATGCAACTTTTAAAAATGTAACTACGTTTCCGCACCAAATGATGCCAATTTTTGCAGAGATGGACCCCGTAGTTCAGAATTTCTTCCTCATGTATGACAGTAGACATGTGAGGCTCTCTACTCCTTAACGAATGCTTGTAATTTCTGCTGTTATAAATTACACTGATTAATATCTTTATATTTTTGATTATACACATCCAATGCATCCTACAAGTGGAATTACTAAACCCAACAACGTAAGCATTTCTAGAATGCTTGCTACATACTATATTGTCAAAATACTTTACAAGTATGTTGTACCAGAATAATTTTTGCTTGTTCATTTTACTTATGTATATGTACAGAGTTGTTTTCTACAGTAAATAAGAATAATTGTATAACTTAGATAAAGTTAAATATTTTCTGATGTTGAGACAGACATAGCAAGCAAGAAAAATTAAATGTACAGAAGTCACTCAGTCTCAAATGGATATCATATTAAAATTTCATCATCTAGACTTTCACCTAGTGAAAAAAATTAATAACTTCTGAAATATACAGGAAAACAAAATATTAATTTCTTCCCCAAAGCAGTAAAAAGTTACACACCTAAGATTTCTCTGTTCTTAAGTCCAAGTAAATCTCTACACCTATTCTCAAATAAGGCTTGTCTATGGATTTTCCTTTAAAAGATTCCATTGCTAGAGTGATATCTTCCTAAGAAATGCTTCTATAGGAGAGGCTGGGAAGATGATGGAGTAGGAGAACCCTAAGCTTGCTTCATCCCATGGATACAACTAGATAACACTCACGTCAGGGTAAATAACTCAGAAAATGACCCAAAGACTGACAGAACAATAAAAGTAGAGAAGAGGCCACATTGAAGAAGGTAGGAAAGGTATAGCCACGGTTGGGGAGCAAAATGGATGGTGACCATCCACTGTTGGGAGGGAGCTGAGATTGTGGAGAAGGGCAAGAAACAGATTATCACACCAGGGAGCCTGCACCCTGCACTGGGAAGACAAATCCCCAGAATATTTGGCTTTAAAAGCTAGAGAGGCTAAATCTCATGAGTTCTTAAAACCAGTGGGACTTAAAGCCTGGAATTTTAAAAGTCAGTAGTTCTGCTCTGGGAGAGCCCAGAGGGCATTAGGAAGCTGAGTCCCCAACTTTAAAAAGACAGTACAACAAATAGCCAGCAGAGACACAGTATGGAAGCAGCATTTTTGAAAAACACCAGGAGAACATGCAAGGGAGAGTTATTTACTCATTTCAGAGGCAGCCCAGAGAGAACAGGGAGACCTCTCCAGGAACAAAGGAGCTGGCACATGCCACTTCCCTCCCCCACCCTCCAGCATAAACACACAGCCACCTGTGGGAATAGTGCGGTGCTGCTGATACTCACTACCTAACTTGCTTACACCAAGCCCCACATCCCTTCACCTATCTAACCCTTTTCACCTTCCCAACCCCAGCACTTAGATGGATCCACCCTTCCTAGTCACACTTGCCTCAGTCCTGGGGTCGAGGGCCCCCGCCCCCAGAAGAACAGCACAACCCCACCAACATCAAGGAAACAGTAGCTTTGAATGACATACTGGACTGGATGGATTTAACAGATATATTCAGAATATTCCGTCCTAAAACAGCAGAATATATATTCTTTTCAAATGCACATGCATCATTCTCCAGAATAGATCACAGAGTAGGCCATAAAAGAAGCCTCAACAAAATCAAAAAGATAGAAGTCATACCATGCGTAACCTCTGACCATAACACTATAAACATTATAAACAACCACAAGAAAAAATCTGGAAAGACCACAAATACATGGAAGCTAAATAACATACTAGCAAACAATGAATGGGTCAACTAGGAAATAAAAGAAGAAATAAAAAGTTACATGGAAACAAATGAAAATAAAAACACAATGGCCCCAAATCTTTGAGATGCAGCAAAAGCGGTTCTAAGAGGGAAGTTTATAGGAATACAGGCCTGCTCAAGAAGCAAAGAAAATCTCAAATAAACAACTTAACCTTGCACCTAAGGAGCTACAAAAAAAACAAATAAAACCCAACACCATCAGAAGGAAGGAAATAATAAAGATTAGAGCAGAAATAAATGATAGAGAAACTAAAAAATATATATCAATGAAACCAGGATCTGGTTCTTTGAGAAGGTAAACAAAATTGATAAACCTCTAGCCAGATTCATTAAAAAAAGAGGGAGAGAGAGAGAGGACTCAAATAAATGAAATCATAAATGAAAGAGGAGAAATAACAACCAACACCACAGAAATACAATTTTAAGAAAATATTATGAAAAATTATATGTAAACAAACTGGACAACCTAGAAGAAATGGATAAATGCCTAGAAAAACATAACCTACCAAAATTGAAGCAGGAAGAAACAGAAAATTTAAACAGATTGATTACCAGCAATGAAATTGAATCAGTAATCAAAAAACTCCCAACAACAAAAGTCCAGGACCAGATGGCTTCATAGGTTAATTCTACCCAACATTTAAAGAAGAGTTAATACCTATTCTTCTCAAACTATTCCAAAAAAAAAAAAAAATAGAAGAGGAAGGAGAAATTTCAAATTCATTCTATGGGGCCAGCATCACCCTGATACCAAAAGCAGATAAAGACTCCACAAAAAAAAAAAAAAGAGAGAGAGAACTATAAGCCAATATCTCTGATGAACATAGATGCAAAAATCCTCAACAAAATACTAGCAAACATAATCCAACTATACCTTAAAAAAAAATCATTCACTACGATTAAGTGGGATTTATACCCAGGACGCAAGGGTGGGTCAATATTCACAAATCAATCAACACAATACATCACATCAGTAAGAAAGGATAAGAACCATATGGTCATTTCAATAGATGCAGAAAAAGCATTTGACAAAGTACAACATCCACTCATGATAAAAAACCCTCAACAAAATAGGCTTAGAGGGAACATACCTCAACATAACAAAGACCTCATGTGAAAAACCCACAGCAAATATCATACTCAAGGGGGAAAGCTTTCAGTTTTCCCCCTAAGGTCAGGAACAAAACAGGGATGTCCAAGCTCACCACTTTTATTCAACATGGTACTGAAAGTCCCAGCCACAACAATGAGACAATAAAAAGAAACTACATATATATATACACCACATCTTCATTATCTATTCACCTACTGATGGACATTTGAGCTGCTTCCATAATTTACCTATTGTAAATAATGCTGCTATAAACATAGGAGTGCATGCATCCCTTTGAATTAGTTCTTTGTATTTTTTTAAAGATTTTATTTATTTATTTAAGAGAGAGAGAGAATGAGAGATAGAGAGCATGAGAGGGAAGAGGGTCAGAGGGAGAAGCAGACTCCCTGTTGAGCAGGGAGCCCGATGTGGGACTCAATCCCGGGACTCCAGGATCATGACCTGAGTTGAAGGCAGTTGCTTAACCAACTGAGCCACCCAGGCACCCTAGTTCTTTGTATTTTTGAGTAAATACCCAGTAATGTGATTACTGGATTGCAGAGTAGTTCTATTTTTAACTTTTTGATGAACCTCCACACTCTTTTCCACAGTGGCTGCAGCAGTTTGCATTCCCACCAAGAATGCATGAGGGTTCCTGTTTCTCCATGCCCTCATCAACACTTGTTTCTTGTGTCTTTGCTATTAGCCATTCTGACAGGTGTGAAGTGATATCTCATTGTAATTTAGATTTGCATTTCCCTGATGAATGATGTTGAGCATCTTTTCATGTGTCTGTTGACCATCTATATGTCTTCTTTGGAGAAATATCTATTCACATCTTCTGCTCATTTTAATGAGATTAGTACTCTCTAGCTACATCCATGTGTTGTAAATGGCAAGATCTCATTCTTTTTATGGCTGAATAATATTCATTGTATATATGTACACCACATCTTTATCCATTCATCTATTGATGGATACTTGGGCTGCTTCCATAATTTGACTATTGATAAAAATGTTGCAATAAACATGGACGTACAATATGTGAAAACCACACAGTGAACATCATACCCAGTGGGGAAAAACTGAAGCTTTCCCCCTAACTTCAGGAACAAGACAAGGATGTCCAAGCTCACCACTTTTATTCATCATAGTACTGGAAGTACTGGAAGTCTTGACATTTGCAACAACATGGATTTTGCTAGAGAGTATTATGTTAAGTGAGATAAGTCAGTCAGAGAAAGACAAATACCATATGATTCACTCATATGTGGAATTTAAGAAACAAAACAATGAGCTTATTAAAAAGAGAGAGAGAGAGAGAGACAAACAAGAAACAGACCCTTAACAGAGAACAAATTGATGGTTTCCAGAGGGGACGTGGGTGAGGGGATGGGTGAAATTGGTGATGGGGATTCAAGAGTACATTTTCATGATGAGCACTGAGTAATATGTATAATTGCTGAATCATTATATTGTATACCTGAAACTAATAGAACACTGTATGTTAACTATACTAGAACTAAAGTAAAAAGCTTGATTTAAAAATGTTTTTGTAGACAAAGACTAGCACTACTCCCTATCTAAAGTTGATTTCAGTTTTCCAGAAGCAACACAGATTACATAAAACCAACACTATATGACACAACAAAGAAAAAAAGAGAAAGAGAACAAAAGGAAGCATATGGCATATCTGATCCTTAGTAACACATATGTAAACAGATGACTTACTGCATGTACCAAAAGTAACATTCGCATATGAAAATAATTTTGCAATGAGATGAAACCCAGTATTTGTATATGTTTCTCCATTCTAAATTAAAACTGACCAAGCAACTGAAAACCAACTTTTTTTTAAGAAGAGAGAGAATACTGACATATAAATATAAATCTGACTTGGTCAGATGACTAATGATACCTACATAAGAATTATCTTTTTCCACTGAAATTTCACAGTAAATTTAATAAGATATGATCTGTGTGTGTCTGTCTCCTCTCTCTCTTTCTCTTCTCTCTCTCTCATACACACACACACAGACTAAAAAAGTATAAGTTAAAGAGAAACATGTTACAATTTTACAGTATAAATGAATTTGCAATTACTCAGAATTGGCCAAAACCTAGGTAATGTTATTTTCACCACAGTTAAGAAAATAGTCATCAACTCAGAAAGCACTAACAGCAGAGAGAGATCATTTAATCCGGGGCTTGCAAATTCAAATGCCCACAGGGGTTAAACTGGTGTCCGAGATGCGTGAGGCAGCTGAGTTGGTTCTGGGCAACCTGAACAACACAGAAGCCATCTAAATGGCAGTAACTATAGCTGGTTGTTGCCATGGTAGAGATGCCCACCTGATGCTTCAGATTTTATCATTTCACATAAGTAGGTAAATCTCTGGATTTTAAATGGTTACTAATTAATATTTAAAATGTTTAAACAATGTACAACCTTACTACACATGGATCCTGCCAAAAAATAAATCCGTTTTCAAGCTCTGATCTAGGGGGTTCCATGGTGTAAAGGTGAGCACTCTGGACACTGAATCCAGCAATCTGAATTCAAGCTCTGATCTAATCCAATGTGAGACCCAACAGGAGCTATACCCTACTCAAAGTCATAAAACAGTGGGTTATTGGCAAACTCAAAATAGGTTTCCTGCCCCCCGGCCACGAGAAGTGTCCACCACTACCACATAGCATGTTGCATCATCTGATAAAGCTGTATTCCAAAACTATGTGTCATCACAAGTTGGAGCACTGCTATGAATCTGGCCTGTCTCACTCTTCCTCTTCCATCTTAGCCTCTCCCCTGGTCCCAATTTTCTCACCTCCACTCCAGTGAGATCAGCCTTCATGCCTATGAGGTTCTTTCCCACCTTTGTGCTTTTGTTTATGCTCTTCCCTCTCCCTAGAAGATGGCCACCATCCACTCCTGTGCTCTCCTTTATAAGTCCTGCCACCACGCTAAGCTGAATTCAAATGCTTTTTCTAAGAAGGCTTCCTTTGAAACCCAATAAAGCCTTCCTTCTTTGAAATCTTACAGCACTTCTAGTCAGTATGGTATTATCTCTTAATTATGCTTTCTGTTTTGTAGTGCTTGTTTTATCTCCATAAATCAGCAATAAATCCCTTGAGAGTTAAAACTCTGTCTTCTTCCTTTGTACCCTCTTAGCATTCTACAATATTATTGAGCAGTTGCTTAGTACTCAAGAAATCATATTCACTGATTGCCCTCATAGCTCTCCCAGGATGGATGTACATACTATAAATAATCCTGAAAATTATTTGCCACACTATCTTAGCATCTGCATTAGTTTCCTAGGGCTGCCATAAAGCACCACAAGCTTGGTTTAAAACAACAGAAATCTATTCTCTCAGAGTTCTGGAGGCTGTAAGTCATAAATCAAGGTGCTGGCAAGACCATGCTGTCTCTGAAGGCTCTAAGGCAGGATCCTTCCTTGCCTCCTCTAGTTTCTGATGCTTGCTGGCAATCCTTGGCATTCCTTGACTTATAGATGCATCACTTCAATCTCTGCCCCTGCCTTTCCATAGTCTTCGCCCCTGTGTGTCTGTCTTTGTGTCCAAAGAACACCAGTCATAATCGATTTAGGGCCCACCCCAATCCAGTATAATCTCATCTTAACTTGATTACATCTGCAAAGACACTATCTCCAAATAAAGTTATATCCACAGCTCCCAGGTAAACATGAATTTTGAGGATATACTATTCAACCCAATATAGCCTCTAATCTACTCAGGGTTGATTTTATGAAGAATGTGAAATATCAGTAATCACTATAAAATAAACAAAATTGTAAAAGAAATCACATGAACTTAGGCATCTCACGTTTTTTTCATGGAGTATTGCTACTTGGGGTGTAAGGAGAAACCCACTAAAACACAAAAAAATCAAGGAAAATTTTAGAATTATAAAAATTTGGCTTGGGGCACCTGGGTGGCTCAGTTGTTAAGTGTCTGCCTTTAGCTCAGGTCATGATCCCAGGGTCCTGGGATGGAGCCCCACATTGGGCTCCCTGCTCAGCAGGAGGCCTGCTTCTCCCTCTCCCACTCCCTCTGCTTGTGTTCCCTCTCTCACTGTGTCTTTCTCTAAATAAATAAAATCTTTAAAAATAATTTGGCTGTATTAGATTGTCTTGCCCCATGCATCTCAAATTATCTATAGAATTCGTTGGTTCAATAATCCGTAAGGCGATCCATTTGAAAAGCTAAATAGGCAATATAAGTGGGAAGGAAGAACATTATTAGTTGTGGGATCTGAGCAGGTTGTTTAACCCCTTTATATATCAATTCTTCACTTGAAAACTGAAGTAGGGCAGCCTGGATTATCTATAAAATGTCCTTTCAACTAGACATGGAGAAGGGGGAATGTCCACATTTATTAGACCGGTGAGTTACAGGGTGTCTCAGAAGTTAAATAGCAGAAGGGATCATCAACACTCACTCTTCAGGTCAAAGTTTCAAGATATTAAAATACTAGATGTATTTCAATACATTACTTCAATTGAAAGAGGGTGAGTAAAGAATGGGAAATTTATTATTTGGGGAAGACAAGTGAGACGGGCCTGGGAGAGGAGAACAAAGCAACAGAAAGGCAGATGAAAATAAGTTTAAAGTCTGGAGAGGTGAGTGAGAAGTAGCCATGGCAAATTAACTGAGAAGGTTAAAAGGAAGAAGCAGGGCAAGAGCAGGAGTGAGAAAGAACAGAATGGGAATTATAGAGAGAAAATACTGAAAAATAATTTCAGGGTCCTGAGACTGAAAGCACTCCTCATCCTGGCAAGAATAAAGGCACAGACCATTTTTGGAAATTCCTGTAAAATAACCAGAATAACCTTCTCTAACTCTAAGAAAGCCTGCTGTGCCTCTGAGCAACCTCAGCCTAAAAGTGCTGGAGGAGTTTATATCCTCAGGGGCAACCTTCAACCAACAAGAGAGAGCAGCCATTGCTCCCAAATGCTTCTTCTGTCTCAGGTCTTTAGGCAAACATCCCTGAGAAACCTCATGTTTGCCTCTCAGGAGGTCTTAATCAAAGGAGCCCCAGCTGCCATGGCAGAGACCTTGTTCCCTATCTTTTTCTCCCTCTCCTTCATTCCTATCCTTTGGAAAGACCTCCAAAATATACTACCTATACCCAAGCCCTTCTTAGTCTCTACTGTAGACTCAGATTTTCTGAAAATTTGTCTCTTTAGAGGAGACTTTTGAAAGTAATGACTAATTAAATCTAAAGAGAGCAACAGTGGTTTGGGGAAGCAAGAAACTAGCTCTGTTACCAACTGGCTGCGTGACCTTGGACAAATCAGTTAACTGTCAAATCTGTGGTTTTCACATCTGTAAAATGCAAGTGTCAGACTAGATATCTTATGTTGTTCCAATCAACATAGTCTTTAATTCAAAAATAGATCTCCCAATCCATAGTTCAGAAATTATGAGACTTAAAAGGTAAGGTTCCTCTACACTTTGCTTGTTAGAAAGTAATTCCAGTGACAGCCTATTATATTTCCAAACCTTAAATGAGAGCCTGCAGTGACTTAACTTGGTTCACATTTTCAGGAGTGATGTTTATGTCTATTCCAGGTTCCCAAATAATCTACTACCAAATCAAGTAAAATATCTACATTTATTGCCAGAAAGAATGACATCAGTGACTTAGTTTTGGATAATAAGGAATTTATATGGGTAGATTTACTAAACATCTTATATGACTTGCCAACCTGTTTTGTAACTCTAAGACAGGTATGCACTGCTCTCATTTGTAATATACCTCCTTTTAAAATGGAGCTCTGTAAAGAATTATCAGATAAATTTTAAATACCATGGTAAATCAAGAGTTCATAATTCCATAAAATCACCTGTCTTGATCTATAATAACTAAACTATAGCCCCAAATTAATGCACATATTTAAACAGCACTATAGCATGTTTTGAGTCATGAGAAACCATTTAAGGAACAGCTTCTGACAATTTTGTTTACAGATCTGAAAAGTTTGCATTTGTTTGTCCTTGAAATTCCTTTTCTTAATCAGCTTCTCATTTCTCAGGAGACTGCATCCCTTATATGTGAAATATTTTAGAACATAATCTAGTCACATTCTGCAGAGAATTCCAGCACACATTCTGCAGAGATTCTATTTATGGAACTCAGAGAATAAGGCAGCACAAAAAAAGGAGATATGAAGTTATGAATTCTAACATAAGTTAATTGGCCAGGAGGAGGCAACCCAACCTGAATGTTGCCTATATAAAAAGTCTAAAAGCCTTCTATTCAAGTTAAAAAGGAGGAAGAATCAGTAACTGGGAGGCAATGCCATGGCAGAATTCAAGTTCAAGTCCACACTTGTTCATAAGACTACCTAGTTCTGAAATGTCAGTAGCAATAACTGCTGTTTGTTTCAGAGGGTTGGTAGATAAAGATTATCCCCTATGCTATCACAGCATCTTATTACTGACCCACCCTTAGGACCAGAGAAGCCTCAGTTCTCTTTCCTGGACAATTTACAGTGATCAATAATTGTAGCTTAGATGCTCACCAAGGTCATTCCAAACTGGAAATATTCAGGCCAGGAAAGAAAAAATATTACTCTCCAGATCTCATAGGAAAAAAAAAAAGTTCATTTTGAGAAATGGCATAGCAGGAGATGTAGCAGAAATCCACCACACATGCTGGACAGAAAATGCTGGTAATAAAAGGTAAACTTTCTGCTGTCTTCTTTACGGTCCCTCAGGAGCAAGATCTGTGTAATCTCTAAACCTCTCAATGTGGTCTCACATTTCATTTCCATTATAAATTCAGGGCATGCCAGGCAACTTACAAAACTGAAATAAATTAGAAATAGTGTTTGCCAACTCTGTGCCAGACATTGGGTCAAGTGTTTTATACATGTAATCACATTTATACCTCACCAAATCGTGTTGAGCATCTTGGAGAACTAACTTGTTCAAGATCATTCAACAAGCAAATGTCAAAATCAGAGTTTAAACCAGGCCTACCAGATTTTACAATCACAACCTCTCCTACAACAGTCTAAACAAAACCTGAAAGTCCCAGAGAGAAGATAACATAATTTGGAAAGAATTCTACTAATGACAGACAGAGTTCTCTGCCATAGTCTCTGGGGCATCAGTGCCTGGTTGGAAGATGCCATATAATAATAGAATTATCAAAAATTATGACTATTATAGCCAATACTATCTTATTTATTATGTGCAAACTCTTAAGTTGATTTTGGGATAATTAAGAGTCTTGAATGACCAAACAAAATATCCTTTAAAAAGTCTGCATGAAAACAATGCCTCTCTTAATCTAAAGAGAAATAACTCTCTTCTAAAAAATTCATTCCTTGATATCACTTATTGCAGGAATATTTCTTTACCATCACTGAAATTCAGGATTGAACTAATACTTAGTCTGTTATTGACCCATTCTAAGTGGTAAACTTGAAAATATTGTACAGATTCTCTTTGTTTTAGGTGGAAAGTTCCTAAAAGGTTTTAGAGAAGCAGTATCAGAGTCGAAGAGAAGAGCCATATCAGGCATTATAGAAGCCAGTTTAACAGCAGAACTGATAAGATATAAAGATGATAACCAATATTTATTGATTGCCTATTGTGTGCCCATACATTTATTATCTCAGTCCACACAACAGTATCTCTTATGTACTATTGTTATCCCTATTTTTTATAGAAAACAGATTTAATGCAGTCAAAAATGCCCAAATCATAAAACTTGTAAATGGCAGCATCAAGATTTGGATCCAAGTAGTAGTCTGTTTTCAAATCCCTTACACTATATCATCTTCATAATATTTAGTTTATGGACTCAACTTCTGACAGTTACTAGAAGGAGGTGTCTAGGAAAAAAAAGACAACATTTAGGGAGAGGTACGATTAGAGCTGGGAAGATATTAATAGTGTGATTCATTCAGACTCATCTCTCCTTCCTTTGAGGATTTATCTTCTGTTTATTTTGCTCAAATAATCAAATTAATTATTATAGATAGAAACATAAAAAAACTCACATTATCCATAAAATCTATCATAAAAATTCTATCATAAAGAGCATCATTAATAAACTTGTTTTTCCCCAATTCTTAGTCCCCTTTTCAGGAACTCTTGTCTGTAAATTCCCTCACCCACTTAGAAATCTGAGCACCCTCTAAAACATAAATCTTTACACACACAACACACACACACACAAACAGCCTTTACAAAATTTGCTCTTCATGAAAAGACTTGTCCATTTTAAGATGATTTTTTTAGTTTATATTCTGCACAGGCTCTCCATACTTTGGCTATGGCACTCAGTGCATATTGACTTCTAAATTGCATACTGTTTTGGACAAGAACTTTAATACAAAGGAAATAGGAAGTTCAATTTAATTTCTAATTTCCAATTCTCCCTCATTGTAATTTTAATTCAACCTTCTGTATTTCTGAGCTTCCAACCGAAGTTGCAATTTGAACTGGAAAATATCCCTACAAAAGGATAAAGAACACTACACCAGTAATTGAATAAGTGAGGTTTCATAAAGCATGGAGGAAGAGAACAAAGTAATTTATGAATAATAATAATAGCTAACGCTCACTGACCTTACTGGAAAATCAGTAAGCATTAGCTATTACATAAAAGTGCCTTACTTCCCAGGCACTTTTACATAAAATAACTCATTTAATTCACAAAACAATCTCTCGAGGAAGACTATTTAAAAGAAAAAGAAATTGAGGCACACTACTTCTCAAAACTATCCCAGGAATAATTAAACTTAATATTTAAACCCAGTTTGGTTCTGAAGTCAGTTTGCTTGACCACCATACTATGCTACCTCTCCTATTTCATTTATTGAATTAACATCATTAACAAATAATATTATTAAGCAATCTTACAGGTGAGTATGACATAAGACACTTCTCAAATTTCATAAAACCTGGCCCTAAGTGTTTTTGAATGTTTATTATGCAAAATAAATGTGCTTAGATCTAGGAATTCAAATAGATTTTAGAAAGATTTTACCATATCTGAATTTTTAAAATAAAATTTATATTAGAACATTATTTTTGTCATAGTTATAATAAAAAGAAGTTTTTTTAAGTAAAATACAATTTAGTATAGACTGTTGTGCCTTGATTCATTTTGCCCTAATTGTTTCCTTAATGACACAATGACTTAGATTACTAATACATATTCAACCAGTATCAAATAGATAAATTATATGCCAATAAAAGAATATATAATGAATTTATAAACAAAAAACCCTAAGCGGAATTTAATCATTTGTCAACCAATATTTACTGATCACCTAGTAGGTTCATACAGCACACCAGAGGACTGGTAAGAAGAAAATAATCCTACCCTTGAGAATTTCTCAGTGAAAGGAGCTCTGGGGACAAAAAAAAAAAAAAAAAAAAAAAAAATGGAGCATTACTTTTGCTGAGTGTGAAAATGTCCAGAAAGGCCTTCATGGAGTCAGTGACACTGTAAAATGAATGTCATTTACCCGAAGACTGGAATTAGGAAGCACGGAATATTTCAGTCAGAAGGAAATGCATGGAAGGATGTGGCTTGTTCAGGGAATAACCAATTTCAGATTCATAGGGACAGGAAATAAGGCTGGCAAGACTATAATGTGATTGGCTACTATAGTAAGAAATTTGGACTCTAGGGGAAAACCCATTGGATGCATGTAACAGGAAGGAGATATGTCCAATGTATTTTACAAAATTCACTCTGACATCAGCGTCTCATGGATTCAAGTGGGGAGAGAGCTGAGGCAGAGACCAGGAGGAAGGTAACTGCAGTGGCTTAACTGAGAGGTGGTGAGGGTCGGAGCCAGGGCAAGAATGGTCTAGAAGAGATTTAAAGGCAAGATGGCTCACCGTAGCTTCTCCCTTTCTCTTGCAACTCTCCCTGAATATTGAAAAAGAAAGATGTTTTACAGATCAAATTCCATTTAGAGTAATATATCCCTAGAGTTATCTGTGGTCAATTTATACTACATTTTTAAGATGAAATAGCTGAAAAGCTACCAAGTACAAGTCTATAGCTCTTCTTACTATTGGGAAGCAAATTAAGCAATAACAAATAACAGAACTAAAAGTCAACCACATTTAGTATGGAGACAAAATTGCTAACAAAAAATGGAATAAACTGTCCATGCTAACAGTTGTATAAATATGCTTAGTAGCACTGGAAATATACATGCTTACTTGACTTTTAATCTATACAATGAATGTATTTAGCCACCTTCTTACTTATTATATTACTTTTAGCATTCTTAAATCCTCTTTAAGGGCGCCTGGGTGGCTCAGTTGGTTAAGCGACTACCTTCAGCTCGGGTCATGATCCAGGAGTCCCTGGATCAAGTCCCGCATCGGGCTCCCTGCTCGGCGGAGAGTCTGTTTCTCCCTCTGACCCTCCCCCCTCTCATGTGCTCTCTCTCTCTCATTCTCTCTGTCTCAAATAAATAAATAAATAAAAATCTTTAAATCTTCTTTAAGAACATTTTTATAACTATGTGACAGGAGTACATGTAATATATAAGAACGTTTAAAATTTCACATAGTATGTAGTGCATCTGATTTAAACTCAAAATCTTCATTGAATTTTATAAATCTTGGGAACCTTTAATATTTCAAGTAAAGTTTACCAAATACCTTGATTTTTATTTTTCTTTTTAGCACAGATTTCCTTAACCTGAGGTTTAAAAACTACAAATTTTTTTTCTTCAGTCAGAGCCAATATGGTGCTTTAACCAGTAAAACCTCATGAAATTCTATCTTGTAGTATCTGACACTTTTCTCTGAATTACTTACAGCACTACTTTCTTTTGCAAACGTTTAAACATTCACCAGTTTCACTCTTGCATTAAATACAGTTCTTTGAAAAACAACATGATCTCAATATCTTACATATGCTTAATTAAGTAGCATAATACTGTACATTTTAAATACTATTTTTTCCTAAAATCTTGATAGTTACTTAACATTTATAAAATGTTATAAATAAGCTCTATTTGCAATAAAACATGCTCCACAAACATAAACATATTTAAGCATATCTTAATTAGCTGGATAAATGCATATAAGTCTTTAATTGACTGATATCTTAGTACCACCCTTTTTCATATTATTACTATTGTAGAGATTTTATACATTTTATTTATTTTAGATAGAGAGAGCACTCACGCAAGCAGGGCTGGGAGAGAAAGAAGGGGAGAGAAAGAAGATCTCAAGCAGGCTCTGTGCTCTGCACGGAGCCCGACGCAGGACTCAATCTCATGACCCTGAGATCATGACCTGAGCCAAAACCAAGAGTCAGATGTTTAACCAACTGAGCCACCCAGCTGCCCCCAGTTATAGAGCTTTTAAAGGCACATTTAACCTAGATGCTAAATTGCATCGTTATATCACAATTTTATTTAAACAGGAAACCTTCATTGATTATAAAGAGGAAGATGCATTTTACTATCCACAGCCTGTTACCATGAGCAAGGACAAGGTCCTGAGCTTAGTCTAGGCTAGCAGCAATAAGAGTTTCCAATTTGGGCTTACAACACTGTGACTTTTCTCTCTGCCTACTCCTATCAGCTGGTTCTCCACTGTGCCATCTGCCATACCCCTATGCAGAAATTCGGAGTCACAAATTTGCCTTTTCTTCCCCTAGTTTTGTTAAATAATCTCATTCTCTGGTCTTTACAAGTCACCTCATTTCTATCTTCCCAAAATAAAGAGGAAGGAAGGAAGGAAGGAAAGAAGGAAGGAAGGAAGGAAGGAAGGAAGGAAGGAAGGAAGGAAGGAAGGAAGGAAAGAAGGAAGGCAGGCAGGCAGGCAGGCAAGCACCCTTTTGGGAAAACCCATCATATTTTAAGAATGTCTTCTATTATTTTCAACTGCTGTTATACCCAAAGTTATAAATATCATAAGCAAAGAAGTAAAATAATTAAATCTTACTTGAATAAGGACTGAGACTGAGGCATCTATTTTCTAGATCTTTAATTTAATAGAGTTTGGCATCCCTAATTAAGGAAAGTTCAGTTATGGTGAGCTACCAGTGAGAATTCATGAGAATATAAGTGTACATGCTTTGTATAAGTATGTGTATATTTGTACCCTTAACCCCTAAAATGAGCATCAGCATGTATGAGAATTCACATAGAGGTATATTGTGTTGGTTGTTCAGAATAATCAGTGTTTCTCTATTGGAATTCATATAATAATAATATAGCACTTACTCTCTTTTTTCCTCTTTTTATTTTTTTATTATGTTCTGTTAGCCAACACATCATTAGTTTTTGATGTAGTGTTCAACGATTCATTAGTTGTGTATAACACCCAGTGCTCATCACAACGTGTATAGCACTTATTTTCAGTTTCTCTGTGTTCAAGTAGAAATTCATGAGAAGCTCAGGAACCTCCTAGCTTTATGAACTCCTCAACTTAATAGGATTTACAAACTACCCATGGGTGAAACAAAAGCAGATGCAAGTAACAGGCTTTCAAGATGAATTTCATCTTTGTCCTTATTTTCCCTTTCCGCTCTTCCACACCTGGGGGAAGTTCTAGCGCAGACTAAGAAAAGCTATAGGGATCATGGCTAAGGAGTTTGCTTTCATTTCTACATGTTAATTTGACATAGTCATAATGATGGGTCAGTATTTTGAATTTATTCTCAAAATCTTAAGTTAATTAAATTTGTAAAATATACTTGATGGTGTTCCTTCTAGATACAAAGAGATCATATATAAGCCATACCCTGTTCATGTTCATCCTAGCATTAATATACAATGTCTAGCATGTAACAGATGTTCAATAAATATTTGTTGGATGAATAATAGTTTGAAAAAATTTTACTAAAAATTAAACATAAATATTGATAAGCAGCATATCAATTTTGCAAATGACCTATAATAAATCTATAAACTCAGAGATAGAGTACAGGTCACTATATATGTTTTAAACATCTGAGATAACTACTAATCTTTATGGGGAAGCTAGAGAGGGAGATGTGAAGACAGTAAGAAGAACAATGCCTCCCTCTCCCAAGGTTGACTTAAACCACCAGGAAAGTTCTTAAAAGCAAAGACTTTCTTGAGCTCTCACTAAAGCATGGATACAGAAAACAGGCTTTTCAAAAGAAGTAGAGAATTGTATACATGGCAGGCAGCAGCCAAAATGGGGAAGGGATATTTATTCCCTCACCTAGTGGCACACAGGCAAGACAAAGAACATAGGGCATGTCTTGAACATGATGTGTAGCCATGTTTGAATATGATTGCAGAGTCCCCTCTCTTCACCCTTATATTAGCCTGTAAGTTCAAGAGTATAGTCTCAGAACAAGCCAGACTTGGGGGGAAAAAAACCCACACCTCTGTTTATCATTCTCAGGAAAGGCCACTGAAAGATGCAGCATGAGAGCACAGGTGTTCGTTCACTCATGATTGCTCACTGAAGTGACAAGAAAAATGTTCTCAATTGGTTTCATTGCTCTGTTTTTCATTCAACAAAGAATAGGTACTGAGAGTTTCCTCAAGAAAATAGTCACTGAATTCTTTCAACAAGGAAAGGCTCAAGCATTTTTTATTGAGAGCAACAAATCAATCATGAAATGAACCTCATGAAATATGTTTCATAGTTAATGTAGGGAAATGAATAACATGATAAATGATTCAGCAAGTATAATTATCTACAAGGCCTGTTTAGAAAAAGAAAATACCAAAATCATTCTTTAACTGGTTTAGCTTATGCTTTTGCTGGGTTGTAACTAAAATTCACTTAATCATTAACTGTATCTTTCTATCATTAATCTTGTTTCCTCCTCCCTTTTCCTTTATTAATGCAGAAATAGGACTCTTAAGTGAGTAACTGATAACCTTACATTGTTTTCATAAAAATGAATGTTTAGCCCAAATAGCAAAGCTCTACTTATGGCACACATGGTTTTTTTTTTTCTCCAAACAATATGCAAATACACTATGGATGTTTCAAAAGACACAAACTAGAGGTATAAGAAAATTAAAGCTTTTAAATAATAAAAGTTTACATTTAAATGCATTTTATGTTTAAGTAAATGTAATAAAACTTTAAATAAATTTTATTCTAAGTAAAACTTTACAGTAAATGCAACTTTACATTTAAATGCCTCATTTTATAAATCATCCATCATCATCAGGGAGATTTTTGTTTTTAATTATTCTAAAAACAAGTCACAAGCTTATCAGTCTCATGAAGATTTAAGATAGGAAAGGAAAAAACTTATGGAAACAACACACCTTTCAGATTCAGTTAAAAAAAAAAGTATTCTTAGTAACCTCAGCTCTCTGTAATGGAAAAAGGAAAGAATGCCACCCATCAAATTACATAGAATTTTAGAGAACATATCCCAGTCACCTTTGTATGAAGGCACGGCCTGTGGTTTGACACAGCATAGTTCCAGTGGGGCATCTGTGACATTTTCCTGTGCCCTAAATTCCCACAGAGAAATAGGCCAGTTCAGCCTGTAACTTTCCACAAAATATTTCAGAAGAGCTCCTTCATAATCTGGAGGTAATAGCAGGGATGATGGTCCAGCTGACCTTCTAGACAAAAGCCTTAGGTCAAAATTAAACCTGATTTGAAGTTACAAGGAAAAGTAGTTTTTAGGGAAACTTCCCCAAGGCAATCTTTGCCATCTCTAATTTTAGAGTAATAAATGGAAAGAAGTGAGCAAATGGAGTGAAATGTACTAAAAGATGATTGTCATTTGTCCTGGTGAGAGCACTCCATTTGTGTCTGCTTAAAATTTCTAACATATTTGTTCCCCAGGTTCTCAAGAGAGAAGTCACAAATCAGTATGTTCCTGGCCATAGGTTTTGCAACCCAATTTAATGCTGCTGACTGATAGGTATTGGTACTCAACTAATCACTGTATAGCTGCAGAGATTTTAAGAAAGCAAAAAATTCTATAGCACATCAACGAGGATTGTTATGAGTATTTTAGGCCATATATGCCTCCTCAAAAAAACAAAACAAAACAAAAGTTTCACAAATTTATTGCTCTCATGAAGAACCTCTGTTCTACCTCCATTCCAAGTCACGTTCGTGACTTTTTTTCCTATCCCAAGTCTATCATCTAGAACTCCACAACTCTACTCTCCTCACCTTCCCAGCCAGACTGCTGGACAGCATCAACTCCACTTGCTGTCTTCATTTGCTCAATCTCTCCATAGGCCCTCAGCCTATTGAGACCTGTCTTCTTTGACCACCACAACAGCAACCAAGTTCTCATTAAGGGTAAATGTCATTAAACCTAATGAACAACTTTCAGCCCTGATACTGGCCTCTAAGCAGCAACACTGCTGGTGACTCCTTCCCTTCCCAGAATTTCTAGTCAGCCATGCCCAAAGTTTTCAGAACCGTGTAGAGAAAGAACCCACAAACTCTGAAGCCAGATTGCCTAAATTTAAATCAGTTCTGCCATATACTGGCTGTGTGATGGTCTGTAAACCTCTTAACCTCTCTGAGACTCCTAAATTTTCCATTTGTAAAATCAGGGATAACAGTAGCACCTCTTGAGAAGGTTAAATTGATTTAATATATCTAAAAGTACATAAAACAATGCTGGGCACACAGTATCATATACATTTTAGCCTTTTTTTTTTTTTTACTATTTATTTATTTGTCAGAGCGAGAGAAAGAGCAAGTGCACAAGCAGGGGGAGTGGCAGGCAGAGGGAGCAGCAGGTCCCCCACTGAGCATGGAGCCTGATGCGGGGCTCAATCCCAGGACCCTGGGATCATGACCTGAGCTGCAGGTGGATGCTCAACCAACTGAGCCACCCAGGCATCCCTACATTTGAGCTTTTATTATTTTTATTACTACTATCCTCCTACTTCTATGTCAGTGTTCATCAAGGTTTTTCCCTAGATTCTCTCTTCTCCCAAGCTACAGTGTCCTGCTTGTTGATGAAGCCTAAACACAATCCTTGGCCCACGCCTGTCTCTTAAACTTTAAACAGACACATGCAACTGCCTACTGGGTATCTCCAGTTCCACATGACCACAGCTGAATTCATCTTCCTTCCAAGCCTGTTCCTCCTCCAGTGTTCCCTTCCTCTAAAACTGCAGCCACCACCCACACAAGCCAGCATCAGGAATCGTGTCTGACTCTCTCATTCCCCTCATCTTCCAAATGCTGCAGATTCTACTTACTGCCTAAATATCCCTCTAACACATCCCGCACTCTGCAGAGCCAGGCCAGGCCACCTCTGTCTCTCCTGGACCCCTACAACAGCCTCCTAGTCTCTTCGCCATCAGTAGTAGCATTCTCTAAACATTTTCCATACAAGCAGAGCATTCTCCCAACCCTCAAATGTAATCAAGTCTTCAAATCTTTGTTTAAAACTCTTCCACATCATAATGAATATGGAGGATAAAGCTCTTCATAGTGTAACTTGGCCCCTGCATACTTCATAAGCATCATTTACTATCATTCTATCTCTCACACAACTTTCAAATCTCTGTCACCTCTAGACCCTCACAAATGCTATCTCCTCAGTCTGGAACTTTCTCCCACTCCACCAACCTCCCTCCTTCATCTGGCTAGTTCTTACCCAACTATTTTTTCTTAAGAAGGTTTTCCCTGACATCTAAACTACGTTCATTCAGTAACCTTGTCATATGCTCACAAAAAATACTATAGCCCAGCTGATAATAATTTCTCATATTTTACTAAAATATTTAAAGTCAACATACAAATAAATTGTATAATTACAAACTATGATACATCCTGTGAAGGAAAATGTGTTTCCCTTACCAGAGTATAATCCTCTGAGGATGACTTTTTCTGAGCTCAATTTCTATTATGTATATATATATATATATATATATATATATATATATATATTCTATAATATATATGTATTATATGTATAATAGTATATAGGACATGTATATAATATATATTTTATTATATATGTATTATATGTGTATATATATATACATATAATATGTATATGTATATAAATCCATAGAGAAAGAATATCATCAGGAACAAGTAGGAGGGAAGAGGAAAAGAGAAAGCCTAATTTCTTACCTGCTCTCACCTGTTAAATTCTCTGAGTACCTTGACTATCAGCACCCATCTCCATACATCAACCTTACACCTCCAATGTCATTTCCATAGCTTTGATGAAGTGGAAGGTAATTCATAAAATGCATAGGATAACAGTTGATATAGGTTTTTTATTTGATTGACAATATAAATAATTTGTTGTACAGGTTATACTGTGCTAGGTGTTGAAATCTATTCAAATTAAAAGGCCACAAAGCCCTTAGAAGCTAAAAGTAAGTGCCATTTATACCAAATATGTACAAGTCATTGGTGTATAAAAATCACTTGAAAAATGGTTTTCAAAAATTAAAAATCCATAATAGTCCTGCCTTAGAGTGTAAGGTAATAGAGGACAACCAGAGAATGTGTTACTGAGAGAAGTGATAGGTTAAAAATAAGTTGGTTTTGGGATGCCTGGGTGGCTCAGTCAGTGGAACATGTGACTCTTGATCCTGGGGTTGTAAGTTTAAGCCCCATTCTGGGTTGTAGAGATTATTTAAAAATAAAAAACATCGGGGCGCCTGGGTGGCTCAGTCATTAAGCGTCTGCCTTCGGCTCGTGTCATGATCCCAGGGTCCTGGGATCGAGCTCCACATCGGGCTCCCTGCTCAGCGGGAAGCCTGCTTCTCCCTCTCCACTCCCCCTGCTTGTGTTCCCTCTCTCACTGTGTCTCTCTCTATCAAATAAATAAATAAATAAATAAATAAATAAATAAATAAATAATAAAATCTTTAAAAATAAATAAATAAAGGGGCACCTGGGTGGCTCAGTCAGGTAAGCGTCTGCCTTCGGCTCAGGTCATGATCCCAGGGCCCTGGGATCAAGCCCCACATCGGGCTCCCTGCTCCGTGGGAAGCCTGCTTCTCCCTCTCCCACTCCCCCTGCTTGTGTTCCCTCTCTCCCTGTGTCTCTCTCTATCAAATAAACAAATAAAATCTTTAAAATAAATAAATATAATAAAAATAAAAAACATCTTTAAAAATAAATACATAAAATAAATAAAAATAAAGATGTTAGGTTATTTTTAAAGTTTTTGCTTTTTATCTCCTTGTTCTCTTTCTTACCCTCTCCTTCCACTTCTTACTCTCTCTCTCTCTCTCTGTGCAATGGATATGTTAAATTACTCATATATATTATATGTGAGTGGCAGGTGGCAGAGATGCCACCCTGAATTGGAAATTAGTGGAGAGAAATCAAACTAGAATCAGAAACTTTTCCACATAAAAAGAAAAGCATAATTTGTGTTGAAATCAGTGTAAGATCAAATTATAAATGAAAGAACATGGAAATGTCATATAATAACCTTTAGAAAACAACTAGAACCTGACATAACTTCTATAAATTAATGTCAGATAATTTCTAAGTAGAGGCAGAATCAATTTCATGGAAGAGAAAGATAATATAAAAAGTTTTAAATTGTTTTCTTTTAAATTAGTGGTATATGTATTTGTGGAAAGCTAAACCATTATGACTAACTCTTGAAGTTCATTTTAATGGTTTTGAGAACTTGTCTTAAGCAGAATTAAATGATTTAACTTAAACTTGACCACCCTACTTTCTCCTATAAAGTGATTCCTGAGATTTGTCTGGAAGTTCTACCAAGCAATTAGGGCTACTGACAGACCCTTACATAAAGGGTCTTATCCAAGAAGATAAGACTTAGAGCACTTATCCAGGAAGTGCTTTCACTTTTATTAAGTATACAACCTCGGAAGGGACAAACATGGAATTACAAAGAGGGAGGAACACAAGCCGATGAGGACATATCAGATAAGGTCTTTGTTCCATGACTTCGCAGAGAGGCCTTTTCTGGTTACCATAGCTAAAATCGTAACCCTAACCCTAATCCACCCTCCTGCTTTAATCTTCTCCTGACATTTTCCACCATCTAATATACAACATATTTTATTTATTTATCTGATTTATTGTCTGTCTCTTTCAACTAGAAAGGACTCTTGAAGTCAGGGATGATTTTTTATCTATTTTTTATCTATTATATTCATTACAGTATCCCCACAGCTACAACACGGCCTGGCACATAGTAGTGTTCAATAAATATTTATTGAATGAATAAATGAAATCAAATCTATCCTTGAAATCAATGTGGTAACTGATAGTATATCCAGATGATCTTTATTCCTGCATGGTAAATTTAATGTAGCTAGAAGTCTTATCATAGACCAAATTCAGAAACAGTTTCTGCATGAGTTATAAAGGTTGATAGTCACTTTGATCACCTCAGAAAGGCAAATTATATCTGAATCACTCCAGATGGAGACTCCTCAGAAACTGCTCAAGGTCTCTATTCACACTTACATGAGCGGATATCTGGAAGAAAGTGTGTAATAAGCCCCTTTGTGTTTCAAAGTCATAAAAAGAAACTGCCTCACACCAGAGAGAGAATGGGGAAATGGAAAGAAGTGATGAGAATTCTGGGTCCTTAGGGTGGTGGGCATTTGCACTCAACATGAATGGATAATCTAGACCAAGCTTGCAACCCAGGAAAAGAGAAGGACTACTGCCAATAACCATTGTATCAGTGCCTAGATCAAGAGCTACCGATTAATCCACCACTGCTACTCCACATATAATGAAAGAAAATCTTGCTTTTTAATTCTCTGTATTACCCTGTGAATTAGTGTCTGGGATCCAAGCCCTCATGCTGGGGTTGGGCTGATGCCAATTGGATATCATCTAGAATCCTCTACCTGGCATTCAAGCCCCCACTGATTTGCCCAAATATTCCAACACATCAGGCTGGTCATTTTACCCTTATCATATATGCATTTCCAATATCTATTTGCCTTTGTCCAATAGTCCAATTGCTCAGATTCCAATTTCCTCCAATCCAATCCATACTTTCTTGAACAAATAATGCAACACCTCCTCTTCTCCTTGCCTTCCTTGACTAATTCTGTGCTTTTCTTCTTTTCAGAATGCCTATGGAAATTATTTTTTAATGTTATATTTGCAGGGAAAATGAGAATCTGGAAAGCATGTCCATGTATGTTATCTCACTTACATAAAGAGCAGAGTACTATTTTATAGACCCATTTTTTTCTTTCACTCCCCAGCCCTCCACTTTTTCCATAGCTTGCTCTTCCCAATCCTAGTAGGGGTCCCATGCTAATGAGGATGAAAATGAAATTAATTTTATTTTATTGAAAAGTATCCCTGATATCTGCCACAATAACAACCAAGTTTCCTTTGTTATTTCAATAATAAAACTGTTTGGTAATGATCTAAAGCAAACCAGTCTTTTTGTTTTTAATGTTATAATAACAATAACAAAATTTAATTCTCTGCTCTAGCCAAACACAGTATTAAAGTCTTTTACTTTCAGTTCTTTCAAAAACTATGGGGTACGTACTACATGCCCTTTCTTAATAAAGAAACTAAGTCTTAAAAGCATTAACCAGGGTGCCTGGGTGGCTCAGTTGGTTAAGCATCTGCCTTCAGCTCAGGTCATGACCCCAGGGTCCCGGGATCGAGTCCTGCATAGGGCTCCCTGCTCGGCGGGGAGCCTGCTTCTCCCTCTCCCTCTGCCTGCCACTACCCCCTGCTTGTGCTCTCGCTCTCTCTCTCTCTCAAATAAATAAATAAAATCTTTAAAAAAAGAGAGAGAGAGAAAGAAAGCATTAACCAATTGCCCAATGTCAGACTAGAAACGTGGATCTGATCTGTGTGGCTGGAAGAGGAAGCCCTTTGGCACCACGCCCTGACATCAGGGACTATATTGCTATACGGGGTGTAAAAGCAGGGCTGCAGCACAGAACAAAATCATCTCAACTGTCACCAGAGCATCAATCCCAACAACATAAGATTTAAAAAACTAAAAAGGAAAGAAATGGCAAATGTGTGCAATTGCTTGGGGCCTCAGACAGCGTCATGCAATGACCGAGGCAAGCAGCCAGGAAGGGAGGAAGTTGAAGCAAAAATAAGACCAGAAGTCTTCATGCAAACCCTGCTCTCACTGCATCCCCAAGACAGTAGGATCTTATCTTGGGCAAGAAGGACTGGAGACTTGACTGCCATACACAACCACAGAAACTTCAGCTTCCCCTCTAACAACACCGCCTCACCTTCTCTTCTTCTTTAGTGCTCCTTACTAACATTCATTTTAACTAGGTTTATGTCACTATATGAACAGATTTGAGGTTTGAAAGAAGATAGGACACAGTGAGAACCTCAATCATTAGCCTGACAGCCTAATTTTATTCTCCAGACATCATATTCAACTTTTTTCTTTATTTTCATAAAAGGCAATAAAAGTGCAATGCATAAGTGCACAGATTGTGCTCTGCCATTCACTAACTGTAAGAGCTTGAACATGTTGCTTACCCTCTGTGTGCCTCAATTTGCTTATCTGTAAAATGGGTATAATAACAATAGTACCTACCTCCTTGTGAGTATTATGAAAAATAAATGAGATAATATATGGAATGTACTTGGGATATTGCCTGGCCCACACTAAGTTCTCTGTAGGTATTTACAATTATAATTACTAGAAAATACATGTGTCATGAGGATTTTAAAAATAGCTAATAGCCAATGAAAACTATACTAAGTGATTTCCATTTATTCCTCACATAAACCCTGTGAAGTAGATATCATCATTGTCCAATTAAAAAATGAAACAGAGGCTCAGAAAGGGTATAAAAGGAGTCCAAAATTACCCAAGCAATAAGTGATGGAGTTAGAACTCAAACCCAGCAATCTGATTACAGAATCAAACTCTTAACCACCATACATTTTGTTCTATGCCAGGCATTGTTCTAATAACTTTATATCTCATATATTATATCTCTTGTGAAAATTAAATTCTCAGAACTACCTTATGAAACAGATGATTTTGTTGGTCCCATTTTACTGATTAGAAAACATGAGAAAACAGAGACCAGGCATTAAGTAACATGGCCAAGATCACACAACTAACAGATAGCTAAAGTAAGTATACCCCATTCTGAAAGATAGGTAAAGCCAAGGTGCTAAACTGAAATCTCAGTGACCTAATATCAGATTATCACAATTTCCAAAAAGAAAACTCCCTCCTGCTATATTCATCTAAACAATTTCTACAATTTCTAAATAGTTTCTGATTAAGACAGATACTCAATCCTGGAATAGTAAAAGAAGGAGCTGATTAAATGCTAATGTATTCTGACTTGCTTTACTACGCAGTCATTTTTCCTCCTCTGTTAGCAGCTATTTTCAATAGTCATTTTCATTCCACCCGCTACAATTTGAATAGATTCACTATTAACAAATATGAATCAACTTTTCATAGGAAGCAAGATCATTGCCTTCATTTGGTTCTTGTCCCATAGAAGTTAGAGAAAATGTAGAGATGTGGATGAATATTCAGTCCATGCAACCATAACAAGAGAAGAGTCTGCCAATGATACATTTGACCAAAACTCACAGGAATTTATAAACATTACTTATCAATAGTAATAGATAACAACTGACTGAGTGCTGAGCAGGACCACAGCAGTCAAATAACTCTTAAAGTACTTACATAAATTAAAAAATGAGCTTTGGTTTGGAAGCAGAGCACAGGTTTGGTTGTAGCCCCAACCATGCACTGTACATCCAGGGCATGATGTATGCTCCACATAGATCACAGTGAATCTGAATCTAATATGGGAAGGTGCCTTTATAGACATGATCAATAGCAAGGACAGAAACAGACTGTTACAGATCTTGAGAACAGATTGAGTAAAATACTAGAGTAAAAAAAGGAAGATGGCAAAAAAATTCTCTTTACAGGAAAATTGTGTGGGAGGATAGCCGTGTGCCGTGAGAAATAATACCAGTCCGCTGGTTAGAACAAATTAATTAGATCCCTTATATTCACAGCAGAATTACATACTTGATTTGCTAGGTACAAGAAAGCACAGTAGGGAGATGATAGATGATAGATAGATAGATAGATAGATAGATAGATAGATAGATAGATAGATAGATAGACAGATAGATAGAAAATGAGTAAAATTTAAAATTTGGGGAATTCTTCAAAATGTTATTCTCAGTAAAGGTGGATGAGTAATTGTGTGGTCATACATTAACTACTGGTAGACAAATGATGAATTTAAAAAAGTATGGAACAGGATCCTGATTAGGAAAGAAGACATGTTGATGATAATGGTAATAAATTTGACCAAAACAAAAACAAAAACCTTGCAGTTACTGAGCACTTAACGCTCTGTGATTTTCATTCATTACCTTCGCAATAGCCTTATGAGATCAGCACCATTATTAGTACCATTTTACAGAAAAGGAAACTGAAGCTTAAGAGATTATGTGACTCACACAGGATCTCATATGAAATAACAGAATTTGGATTTAAATCCAAGCAGTCTAACTCTGGAGTTTACGTGCTTGACCACCATATCATACAGCTATGTGTTAAATTAATGAAAGGAGCCATAATTAACAAAAACATAGATGCAAGTACTGTTGCATCTGTACTTGCTGTTCCATTTGTATTTGCACAGAAAAAAATCAGGATAATGAGGCCCCTGATAATGACGGAAAACCTGACCAGAATAGAGTGATGAAAAAATGAGATACAATGAAATCCAAATACTATTAAAGTGACTTTTCTACTAACCATGAAAATAGTTTACAATAAGCAAAATTCATAATAAACAAAATAGAATGGACTTCCATGCCTGGCTTCATCTTCTCACTTTGGAATTGACAGAACAAGTTTGCTGTGTAGGCATTTTGTGGTAATGACTTTACTATTATTAACAGTGACAATAGTTTCAGGCAGTATTTTATATTTACATAGCAGCCTTCAACACAGGAGCAAAAGCACCTGGCAAACATTCTCATTTTTATTATTGATGGCTTAGATTAATAGAGCGCCTTTTTGTCAAAAGAGCTCATTTATCCTTACATGGACTCTTGTGACACAAATAGGCAAGCAATCCATTTCTACATTTTACATATGGAAAAACAAAAGCCCAAGGACCTGTGTAAAATTGTTTATTAATACTGTGGCTGGGGGCGCCTGAGTGGCTCAGTTGGTTAAGCAACTGCCTTCAGCTCAGGTCATGATCCTGGAGTCCCGGGATCGAGTCCCGCATCGGGCTCCCTGCTCGGCAGGGAGTCTGCTTCTCCCTCTGACCCTCTTCCCTCTCGTGCTCTCTCTCTCTCATTCTCTCTCTCTCAAATAAATAAATAAATAAAATCTTAAAAAATCAATCAATCAATCAAAAAAAAAATACTGTGGCTGGGCTTCTAATAAAATCATAAAGAATTCAGTATTTCCCTTCCTCACTGACTGCAGCACTATCTCTTTTATAACTTTATTCCAAATTACCTGAAACCTGGATCCCTTTCCATTGGGTCTGGTTCTTACTGTCTCTTCTTCAGACTGGATTATCATTCCTTTCCTCCCTCTAACTGCTCATCCCGCCTCCATCCTCTCTCTTCTCAAAACCACTCTCAACATTTCTGCCAGAATCATTTTCTTAAGCCTGCTCAGAAAACAGCAATAGCTCTTCACTATCTATAGAGACAGACCCAAAATTCCTTCATAGATCACTCATAACCTCCCTCAGTCTGGCCCCAATCTATTTTCTCCACCATATCTCTAACTGCCATGTCCTCCATCCCTAAAGCACACAAACCTAAACTTCTGAACCCCAAACCCACCCTGCTCCTTACTCATTGTTATTTCCTCTTCTAGAAGTAACCTTTCCAACTCCAACACTGAATACCAAAATTATCTTCACACCTCCACTCCAATGCCCTCTCCTCCATGAATCCCTTTTAATACATCAGTTAAAAATGGCCTTTCCCTCCAACTCCACAACACACATTTAACCTTTATTTGTGGCACTCACCATATTCTGCCCAGGTCTATAGTGACTTGTGAAAGTACGTTTGTCTTATTAAAATGTTCTATCATTGACATTCCCAGAAAGTCAACTATGTGTCAGGCCCTGTGATGGGTAATGAGTAAAAAAGAGAAACTGATCTCTCTGCCTTCACAGAGGTAATAGTCTTACAGTTTTTCTCATCTGGAGTTCCTCTTGTGAATAACCAAGCACACTATTTTTGTTTTTCTTAAGGTAGTATGTACATTCTAGATGCATAAAAGATGTTAATGTGTTACATACAACAGATGCTTTTTAGAAGTGGTTCTCAAAGTATAGTACACCAGACCTCTTGAGGATCTCCAAGACCCTTTCAGGGGGTTCCTGAGGTCAAAACTAATTCCAAATAATATAAAGATATGATTTCCTGTCATCACTCTCATTTACTCTCTAATGTACAGTAAAGTCTTCTGGAGGCTACACAATGTGTTTTATAACAACAGATTAAAGCCATAAGTATATAAGAGAATTCAGGCATCTTCTTTTAAACTAATCATAAAACAGATTTGCAAAAACGTAAAATAATACCACTTTGTACCTATACTATTTCTGTTCTATAAAAAGTAGTTTTCCATAAAAAAATGTATTGTGTTAACATGTAATGGGTTTACCATTGCTAATTCATAAATGAATTACATAAATATTTTAAATTTATATCTTAATTTCTAATACGGTAAATACCAATGAATATAACCCACATAAACCAAAGCTTGTGGTTAATACTTTTCAAGAGTGTTATACAGAATGAATCATGGAACGCTACATCAAAAACTAATGATGTAATGCATGGTGATTAACATAACAACAAAAAAATTTTTTTAAAGTGTAGAAGGATCATGAGACCACAAAGTCTGAGCACTGCTGTAAAGGAACACTGAGACTCATGTCTTTCTGCAGAATCCCAATTGAGTAGCTGAGTTTGTAAATGACCATTCCCTGAACTCAGTATCTATTAAAGCAACTATCCTATGTGTGGATTCATTTATTTGCAAGTATTTCCCCTTTCTCTCCCCATCTAAAGGCCCCAGATTTGGTAGTGAGCTGCTTAAGGGCAGAGACTAAATAGAATTTATCTTTGTTGCTGCTGCACCTAGCACAGAAAAGACAGCCAGTAAATATTTGAGGGAGAAGGAAGGAAGGAAGGAAGGAAGGAAGGAAGGAAGGAAGGAAGGAAGGAAGGAAGGAAGGAGGGAAGGAAGGAAGGAAGGAAGGGATTGGAGGGAGGGAAGAACTGTGCCTTACTCATTCTTCAAAGATTCTACCACAGTAATCTGCCCATTGAAAATATGTTAACCCTCATGTAAATCTGTTGTATGGATATGATATCTAAGGTAATCAAGATGCCAATAGTTTCACCTGATATGTTGGTAGATCTTAGTACAGCTTAGAGACCATAATTTTTAAAGGCAAATTTTTAAAGATTCCTCTCATTAGCAAATCAATGAGCAAACATTTGTACACACTAGCCCTTTGATAGCAGTGGATAATTCTAAGATAAAGAAAGATACAAATCTAGAAACTGGATGCAATCAATTTGGTTGCCTGTGCATAAGTTATCTCCCTTATGGATAATAAAGTCTCAATAATTAGAAGTGACTTCCTATAATTCAAATATCTTATCTTTCAATTTAGAGTGACAATGTGAAGCCAAAGATAACTAAAGAGGGTGGGTTAAAGCAAACTTGGGCATGGCAAGTCTGTCTTCAAGACCCTTATAAACCTCCATCTGGCCTATTCTTCCCTTCCATCTGTCCATGAACCAGCTTTCCATTCTCATGAAGTACCTTCACTGGCTCAGGCTACCCTCACCAAGGTAGTCCACTTGGGCCTGGCCTTTTGGGTATTACCCCATGCTTTAATTCAATCTGTACAATTTAATCTACATAGTTTTCACAGTTAAAAAGAAATTTAAACACTGTCAAAACTCCTTCATACACAGTTGAAACTCAGCTGGGTTAAGACTTGCCCAAGGGAATATTAATTAATGACAGAGTCGGGATGAGAATCTAACATCAAGGTCTCTTCCTTTCCCAGAAACTATGCAATAAGAATTTTTAAATAATCTGCTAAACCCCTCACAAAGTACTGTCTTGATACAAGTACAGGGGCACCTACTATGTGGGGAAATTAAGGCCCTGGCAGGAACACGTGCACACGGTGGCAGAGCCAGACTGAAAGCCAGGTGTCTGGCGCTAAAGCCCACACCACTTTGTTGGGTATATATTATTTAGACATGTGTTCAGTTTGGGAGAACCAAGGAGTGGGGATGACAGTTGGGCAAGAGTTCCAGAGGAGAGTAGGCGTGAACTGGACCTTGAAGGATGGGAGGAGTTTTCCAGATAGGATCACAGTGGCAGTGGGGAAGGTGCAGAAGAGAGGGAGAAGGAATGTTCTAGACAGAGGGAAGAGATACAGCAGCCTGAAGAAGAGATGGCAATGAGGAAGTGGCACAGAGCCAGTCTGGGAAACACAGGCCGCTCCTCCTCTCTGGAAAGTCAAGAGCTGGGTCTATAGCAGGATTGGAAAAAAGATACACAGGACTGGAGACTCTAGAAAAACATTTTCTAGAGGTAAGTTTAACAAATAGGAACTTCCACCCTTTTTTAGTAGCTGATCTGTGTGACTTGCCTGCCTTTAGTCTGGGCAGCCAACATACAAAGGTCCCAAACACCTATTCGCCATTCACTAAACACCTACTGTGTGCCGGTCGCCAATCACCAAACACACATTCTGCACCACTATTGTCAAACTAGGACAGGCAGTGGAACAACTGAGTTTCGAACTTCTCTGGGCTTGGATCTCAACTCCAGGACTCACAGGTCACCGTGCACAAGTTATTTCTCTGTGCTCAGTTTCCTCATTTGGTAAATGAGAATACCAATAACAGTTATCATGTAAGACCATCATCTTAAATGAGTTAATTCATGTAAAGGGCTGAGGACACAGCCCAGCAAAGAGTAAGCACTGACTAAATGTTGGATATTACAAAAAAAAAGAAAAAAAGTACTGTCTTCAACACCCATCTTGATTCCCTCCCCACATAAAAATCTTTCCCATATATTCCCTTTCTTTAGTATCTTATTTTAATGTGTTAAGACACTAATCCTAGTGTGGATATTATCTATGATTCAACATCCATTATCACCAATTCACACCTTAACTCAAGTTAGCTTACCAGGTTAGCTAACCAACCAATTTACCTCATAACATTTCTATTTTAATAGGAAGTCTTCAACCAAATAAGTAAGTGAGAATTTCACATATTATATCAGGTTTAGAAGCAGAGAACCAGAGGGTGTTTTGGCTCCTTAAATTATAACACAGAGCCAGACATCTGTACTCAGGACCAAGACTAGAATAGAAACTCAACATATGAGATTTGATTGCCTGTGATGTTCCACATTGCTGACCTGAACGCTGCTTGGCAAAAGGACAGTCAACAGACATATGACATGATATATTTGGCTGAAATTCATAAAAGATGAAAAACAGTTTAATTTGTCTTCTACCCACTATTTCACATAGTTTTTGCCTAACATATTTTATTCAACCCTTTTTTAGGGGAGTGGGGGAGTACAATATCTTTAAATCTTATTAAACTAAATTTCAAGGCAGAATTATTCTGATTCTTAAGATTTATAAATGATTTTCTAAAGATAATATTGTCGAAGTTATCCACTGTCAAATTTAAAGGAGCTTAAAAGTGGGCCTTAAAGATTTAAAGAACAAACAAATCACCTAGAACTTCCAAAAATACAACTAGAAATAAAACTTAGAGACATCCAGCAGATATAATTTCTGGTATCTGCACTGTAAGTATAGATTCTCACATGTTATGAAACTGCTTAAGTATGGACTAAGTTTTCCAACCAGCCCTAATCTGAAAATATTTTTTATGTTAACCAAATTTTCATTAAGATCTCATACTTCTGTTTTAATAGTAGTTCCTCTAATAGTGATTATTGGAATACCCGGAATTCTCTATGAAGAATCTGAGATATGGTAAAATTTATGTTAATTCACTCTTCAAATAAGATTCAGTAAAGTGCCAAGTTGTAAAGACAGTATTATTTTTTCCTGATATGACATCAAATTATTTGGGACCTCTCAAACAGTGACAGTACCAAATCTATCTTCCTAAGAAATATAGACTGAGGTTCCACAAATTGGTGAAAAGCCTTAAAATTTTATACAATATGAAGGCTAGTTATGTTGGTTTTATGAGGGTGAAAAAGTCCTAAGGACTTGGTTTCCCATCTTGGTTACTTGCAGCCATTAAAACATGACAAAATTGCACTATAATAACAAATTTCTGACTATCCTCTTATTCATCTCATTTATAAGGTATTTGGTTCCACAAACCTATTATGCTCATTTCTATCTCTGTTTACTTTGATTATGTTGTTATCACTTCTTGAAATTCCTGTTTTTACACTTACTTGGAATTCAAGCCACATCAATGTTTTAAGGCTCTATTCAGCCCAACTTTCATCTTTAATTCTGAGAAGGATTCAACACAGTGATAAAAAAGGAAGTGCTCCCAAGTTGGACTCCGTGGACTCTACCAACATTAGTTGCATGACCAAGGGCAAGTTACTAAAGCTGCCATGTTTCAGCTTCATCATTTATAAAATGGAAATGCTCAGTAGGATTTCTGTGAGGATTCAATGAATTAGTGCATGCAAAGTGCTTCTAACAGTGAGTGGCACAAGTAATCACTCAATAAATATTATCCACTATTATAATCTTTATTATAACATTCATTCTTCCTGCACTACTCTGAACAACTGTAGACTCATAATTCATAAGAACCCTAGACTGTAGAGGTCATTGAGTTCAATCTCCCACATCAAGTAGTAGCACCTCTAAAATGTTCTTAATATTTGGTCAACCATGAAGATGGTTAAATGCTTGCAATGCTGGAAAATTCACTGTTCTTCTAAAAGCACAGACTTGCAAATAGTTCTAATCATCAGAAAGGTCTCTTATGTATGATGCCTACTTTCTACTCACTGGTCTCTTATTTCTGTCTCCACAGCTTCAAAACAAACCTTCATCCTCTATCCACTTTCACACAACATTCTGAATAGTCTCTGACTAGTTAAGTAGAACACTTTGTTTAGGAAAGTAAAACAAATTTTGACAAAATTTACTCAACAAAAACAATGACAATAAAATTATACCATTCTTATATGAGTAATTAAGGTATTCTTTGCTTCTGGGGGGAGTTGGCCAACAATATTCACATTTATCACTCAATCTACTTAAATAAGACTGTAGACTCCCTGTCAGGCTGCTTTCCAGACTGTATCCACAGGTATAATTTTTTTGTAGTCTAGTTATTTCTCTATGTAGTCCCTTTGGCTGTGTGTCTTTTCTCCTTGTGATTTTCTCTTTTCTGCCTGTTTCTATCTTTTCATGTGTCTATCTCTTGCTCATTTCTCATTCTTTCATCAAACCATCATTCAACAAACATTTGTATAATGTTACCATGTATCAGGCACTGTGCTAGGCATGGAAAACTCAAAGATAATTAGATCTGGATCAAATTACTCATAAACTAAGTTGCAGAGACAGATACATAAACTAATAAAACATCATGGTAATGCAATGAGATAGATATGCCTAGGCTACTGTGAGAACACTAGGAAGGAATGCCCACTGGAAGGAGTCAAGAAACGTTTCTGGAAGGAGATAACACCTAATGAAGTCTAGAGTGAGTCTCAGCAGTACCTCTCCAAGTTTAAATCATCTGAGAATCTTGTTTGAAAGATTCAGAGTCCAGAGATCTGGGTGGGATTTGAGATACTGCTTTTCCATCAAGCCCCAGATGGTGCCCATGCTGTTGGTCTGCAAAGGTCTTAAAAGATGGCTAATGACTAAGTAAAGGTTGGGTGGAGTGAATATAGGCAGGATAGACAGTATGAAGTAAATCACAGAGGTAAGAAACACTTGAGTGTGTGTTATGAGAATGAAGCACATTAGCGTCCCCAAGTAATTCAAAAGATCATCAGTTCCTAAAATGGGGGTGGATGGGAATATGGTATATGTTAAGGAGAAGGGAATTTATTACATAGCCAATGGAGTATATCAAAGTAAGTCGGGCAGTTACATGGTAACAACTGCAAATCAGATCTCTCCTTTCACTGGTAGAATCATGGGCAAGAAGATAACATTCTAGGCCATATTAAATAAATTCTGCTAACAATGATGATGAGGCAACTGACTAAAGATTTTTTTTTTATTTGAGAGAGAGAGAATGAGAGAGAGAGAGAGAGAGCACATGAGAGGGGGGAGGGTCAGAGGGAGAAGCAGACTCTCTGCCAAGCAGGGAGCCTGATGCGGGACTCAATCCAGGGACTCCTGGATCATGACCTGAGCCGAAGGCAGTCGCTCAACCAACTGAGCCACCCAGGCACCCCGAGGCAACTGACTTAAAAAAAATGTTCAGCAGATAAAGTAAGTTGATTGTATTTTCACTTATTAATTTAAAAATCAGCAAAGTTGTTACTCCTTTGTACTCTTTGCAGGCCTGCTATCTATTCTTAATCTGACACTTAGTAATATGTGATCTTAAACAAGGCACTTAAACCTCTTTTCACACCAAGTTCCGCATTTTAAAACAGTGAAGAGGTGACCCAAATAAACACTGTGGTCTCTTTACCCTAAATTTTATGGTCCCCTGAACTAAATTCATTTTGTACTGAATCATGGAATCATAATTTTTAAAACCTACCACAACACCTGGAATATAAATATTCATTATATTACTAATATTGACTCTACCTAGCCAACAGGTATTAAAACTTGAGACTTTTTATATATCCTGCCTCTTCTTCACCCATGACATTCATTACTGAGTCCAGTTGCTTTGTACTTATGTTTTACTGGTGATTCTTTGGTTTATGTCCCTATGATTTTTTAACTGGATTCTTGCAATAACACCTTAGGTGTTCTCTCTGGCTCCAATCTAATCTTCCTCCAAACACTATCCAAAACATTGAAGAAGTCTGGAGTCAGAAAGCCCTGCGATTGAATACTAAAGCCCAGTGCTTCTTAGCTGTGTGACTGTTAGCAAGTTATTTAACCTCTCTAAACCTGAATTTACTTATCTGTAAATCATAGGGATGATATGAAGATAAAATGCTTGCAAAGTGCTTAGCACAATGCTTTATTATGTTAAATAAATGCTAGTTATTATTTTGAAAGACAAATCTCATAAACACTTGAGCAGGTACTTCACAAAAGAGGAAAATAAAACGGCCGATAAAAAATGAAAAGATGTTCGGGGCGCCTGGGTGGCTCAGTCGTCAAGCATCTGCCTTCGGCTCAGGTCATGACCCCAGGGTCCTGGGATAGAGCCCCGCATCGGGCTCCCAGCTCGGCAGGAAGCCTGCTTCTCCTTCTCCCACTCCCCCTGCTTGTGTTCCCTCTCTCACTGTGTCTCTCTCTGTCAAATAAATAAATAAAATCTTTAAAAAAAATGAAAACATGTTCTTCTTCATTAGTAATCAACAAAAAGCCAATTAATACTTCTATGAGTACAACTAAGTACCCACCCTATAAGCAAAATTTAAGAACTTATAAATCAAATGTTGGTGGGGTATAAAACTTCTCTTATATTGCTGATGAGAGTGTAAACCGATATAACTGCTTGGGGACAATATTCTGGCATTATTTAGAAAAACTGAATGTGCACACACCCCCAAATTCAGTAGTTCCTTTCCTTGATATTTATCTGAAAGAAGCTCTTAAACTTGTATACTAGAATCTGAAAGCAACTTCATTTCTACCATTCCCACTTATGCCCTGGCACAGTAAATGACACATAGCACTCACAAAAAATCATACTCTGCCAAGCCTCTGGACCCTTGGAAAATATTCCCACTGCTCCCCTTCCTCTGGTTACTTTTTATTATCCTTAACACCCAGTTAACATATCACTTCCTTTGGGAAGTCCTCCTTGACAATTCCCCATGCCATCTATATTAGACTCTCCTCTGCTGCACTTCCGTTAGCACCCTAAGTCTACCCATTTAACAACCCTGTTTCAGTACCACACTCTTTGAATAGATCTCCCCTAATTAATGGCACATTTTATCATAAGTACTATACTCTTTAGACTGAAAGCTCCTTTAAGGCAGGTACAATCTCTTTCATCTATCCCAAGAGTTAAAGATACTGTCTACATCATAGATTCTCAACAAATGTTTGCTTAATGAATAAATGTTTAAGATGGGGCAATATATGTTTTCCATATCACTGGAAGTGGCACATAACTCAAAATATTAACATTCATCCATATAAAATTGCCCTTACTTTAGATCCATGATGGTTGATTATTGGCAACATGCTATTCTCTTTTATAACAAACATGCATTTAATACATGTTGATTAAGCACAGCATAGTGATGACTATTATATCTACTTTCTCAGTAGCACTGTAAGCAGACTATAATGAAAATCATGACGTGAAATAAGTACAGGGTTAATTTCATCAGTCTTCTGTAGTTACAGTTTATGCATTAATTCACAAGACAGCCTACCTACCCAGCATTATATGAGTCACTAAGCAAATGAAAGAGATGTATTGATCACTATTCAAAACAGCTTCTTTTGGAAGTCTTACAAGCACCACTGTCATGAGCTATTTCTCAAAGAAGTTATTTGACAGATTATAACTGGTTCATCTCTGCCAGAGTCTATTGATTATTGACTTTGGTGACTATAAAGCATCAAGTATTTGATTAAAAAAATATTCTGCCTGTGTGTGCTGATATTTTTATAAAATAATACGTTTTCAAAATTATTCCAACTAGCAGAGAAACTGGATCTACTTTTAATATTGTTGTATTAGGCAAAAGGATTTGTAGGGTAAATGTCTATGAACTGAGTTTTATAAAACTGTGCTATGATTTCTCTCCCCTATTTCCAAGGTTCTAAATGTTATGTTAACATATATATTATATACATTCTTTATATACTTCTATATATTTACATAGGAGTGTGCTTGTATGTGTATTCCTGAAAGGTACTGAGCATTATAACAGCTCAGAACCAATTCTTCTACCAGAGGGGATGAACTGATAAAATGCAGAATTATGTTGTAAATAATAAAAGCCACTGAAAAACACTGTTACCAACTGTTACTCAGGCGCATGAAATTGTTCATTACAGCTATCTTACCAGACTGGTATCATGCAGGCCAGTAGCGTTGTGCTGTTTCTCAATGCACCCTTGCACCTCAAGGCTTCATGCTGCTCTATGTGGCATCACCAGTTAAACATTCTGTCCTGTTGATTTTCATTTCTTTAGCTGAAATTATTTGGAGCAGTATTTCTTCAGATCCATACACTAAATCCCATGCAATATTTAAAGCGGTTATGGAGATCACATGTTTTCTGCTAAGGAACATTTCTAAATTTGTGACTCACCACTGCTTGTATGGTTTCTCATCTATAGGAAATGGTTCTAATTCAACAGCTTCTTGCATGAGTTGCCATAACGAAGATCTGAGATGGTCCTGCCGTTGGTGTTCCTCACGCTGGCCTAAAATCAAAGTGAAAACACAGAATGAATTTGTTTTTAACACTTACATGGGAATTTCATCTGCATTTAGGAAACCAAAAGACCGACAAAGACCATTGAAAATGAGTGATGGGACACAGGATGAGGGAATAAAACATCCGAAGTTAGTTCACTCTGTTCCAACGTATCACAAGCACAAGAACTTTGGTGTCACCAACACCAGGGTAGCTGGATATTTCAAAATCTAAACACAAGCCCAATTAATAATTATTACTTTACTTGGGATGGTATTTGACTTTGTGATATGGATTTGGTTTTGAGATACAAGGCACACTACTCAGTTTCAACTGGGACAGCTTCACTGTTGCATGTTTACATAGTTTGCTTTTCATGTAAGATTTCATTGGAATGATGGGTAACATACTTACTAATAAAAAGAGGAGGAGAAGTTCAAAAACCTCTGAAGTATGTGAAACAGAATAAAACTAAACTGAAGTTGGTCTGAAGCTGGAAACAGACTTGTATGTATGCTTTCCCATAATCTGATCTAGTTACAAAAATAGGTTTGTAACTTCAATCTGTTACTGTTCCTTTTTGAGATTATATTGGACCAGATTCTCCAAGATTTGCCAATTTTCAGTGCTCTACCCATTATCGAACCATAAGTTTTTATTTCTAGAATTTTGGAAGGTATGCTCACCATACTGAAAGTAAACCTCCTCTCTGCTCCAACTAAGAGTCCCTTTCCTGGCCGGGTGCTTACAACTTTCTACTAGGAATTCTTTTCCCACCACACCCTCCTGCTGCCCAGACATCCCAATGTGGCCTCCAGTGTCACATGTATTTCCTTCTCTTCTGAATTCCTGTCATATTTCTTGTCAAATTACTAATAGAGTCCTTGATTATACACCATCTTTATTTAACCTCATCTCCCTAAATGGCTCCAAACTCTTCCTTCCATTGCACTTAGCAGAGAACTCTGTACAGGGGAGACATTCATCCAAGGCATATTTATTGTGTCCCCACAATGGGCCAAACAGACACAGTCAGTACCTGAGAGATTATACTTTCATAGAGAACACAGGAAACAGGAATAGGCCATTACTGTATTGTGTGATAAGTGCTATGACAGCGGAAGTACAGTTACTGAATAAATCTTGCCAAATAAATGGGCCTAAGAGCTTTCACTTCACTATCAGTGCTTTCAGATCCTCTTTCCAATGTATGAGAAGAGGACAATTACTTGAAGAAACTCATTTTCAGGAAGCACGTGGAGCACGCAGGCAAGGTTAACATCCAAAATCCAGGAGGTGGTTCTACTTCTAGGAAGAGAAGTCACTAAAATGAATTTCTAGTACTTTTTTAAGTCACTGCTGGGAGGTTGCATTTTTTTTCCTGCTTTCTACAACACACACACACACACACACACACACACACACACACACACACACTGTAACAAAAATCTTGTTTATTACTGAACAGGCCACTCTGCAAATGCCTGATGGCCCTATAGGGGAACTCCACTTTACACCTGCACACCATATGGGATTTCAGAGCAACTGTAGGGTAGGAATGCTACTAAGGAACATTCAGTCTTCTCTTTTTCCACTCAAAACTTTAATTTCCATTCCTAGGAGCGTTAGCTCTATAAGCCCATGGCTTTCACATCTCAGAGATAAGAGCCATAAGAAAGACTATCGTGGCTTATCATGGATCCAAAACATCAATTCAACTAGAAAAATTCTTTACCAAAAATAAGTATAAATATGTAGTCCACTTCTCATACCAAAATGCTTCTTTTGATTTAAGAATTTTCAGTATCACCTGAGTTCTCCATTTAGAGTTTCTACCAAGATTCACAACAAGAAACGGGGGAGGGGCGTAGGATAGTACCGAAAACATGCAGATTTTTCACTTTCCCCCTCTTTGCCTTGATTTTCTCATAAGGATAAAATGTACTCAAACTGAAAAATCTTCAGTCAAAACCTTAAAACTTTGCTATGAAAATATGTACAGATAGGTAAATTTCTAAAATTCAAGCTCCAATTCTCAATTACATTTTCTCTTTCAAAGAGAAAATCAATATGCAGCATGATCTTTTATCTGAATCAGCAGCAGTGCCTCATCTCAGACTTATATAATGCAATAAACATATTTAATATACAAAAGAAATAAACGGATCTTGGTCTCGTTTACCAATAAGCATTCCCCCAGTAGTCTACAGGCCCAACTTTATCCAAGTCCATGGTCCTCAGAAGAAGGTGTGAGAGATGCATGTGTGGTGGGGAGGAAATACTCAGCCTGCAGCAAATACAGCATTGTACTCTTTCTGTCATAATTAGACACTTTGTGCCTCTTTTTGCTTAAGTGTTGCAATGTCCAACCAAAAGGTTAAAGGAGACTGTAAGAGAAAATAGTAAACGCAATGGAGAAGGACTTTTAAGGGTCAATTTGTTTATTTCCTCTTCTAATTGAAGGAAGACTCCCTTGATTTGAGACCCATTATTCTCATAAGCAACTAAGCTATCATTGGATTTGCAGACACCAATTCCAGGCAAAGTCTTTTAGCTCCAAATGTGACCTGAGGCCAGAACTAGAGCAGGAAGGGAGAGCACCTGCCCCCCCATGTTTAACAAACAAGAAAGCTCCCAATTTGTCTTTATTTTTATCATCAGTATTAAAAGACCTTTTCACTAAGATTACATCCGAAGACATAGATTCATATACATAAAGCCACAATAAAACTTAGGAAAAAAAAAAAACCTTTAAATATGGGATGCTTTGCCTTTCAACATGGGAGGCTTTTTCACATTACTGAGGTTAGGCAGATCCCTTTTGCTTATGATATCCCTATAAGATATACTAACCAGGGAAATCCTATGAATTTTCCTGCAACTTAAAAATATACATTTATTTTATAGCACCCACAATCGAAGTCTCAGTTCATTCTAACCTTGAAAAACATTGACCACGTCCTATAAAACCATTAAATACTAGTAAGTGCAGACGTACCAGACAATGACAGCAAAACACACTCGGTCCCTCTGGGATCTGTTCACAAACATCCCCTTCCAGCATGACAAACACACTCCTCCCAGCAGCAGATGCTGTTCTGGGGCAAGCAAGCAGGAAGCTGGAGGCAGCTGATTTTTCCACTCTACATATGATTTCTTACTGCCTCATCATCAAGAATTTTTTTTTTTTACCAGAACTGCAAAGATTCTGTAACACCAGGAGCCTGTCAAATTAAAGCTACTCTACAACAGGAGGGAGTGATGTGCAGATGAGGAAGCACGAAGACTCTTTCATATCTAAGGTCATACCACCTTTGTCATCTGATTTGCTAGTTCCGTTATGGGGAAGAGAAAATCCAGTTTGCTCTGTGTAATAAAATAAGCTAGCCCAGTACTTTATGTCAATTAAGAGTGAGATGGAGGCAGGAAAGGGAATACGTGCCAGAGGCAACAAAACTGCTCTATCCAAGCTGTCTGGCCCCTAAAATCCAACGGTTCCGAAGTAGAGTCAGAAGCTTCTGAGCTCATTCATGAGTATCACTATTTGTATTGACAACATGTAGGCTCACCTAAGGTAGAATGTGTACAGAAGCCTCTCTGAGAGGCTGCAACCATTTTTGATACGTTGATCAGCATTCCGTGAGATCTTCCAGGGTCTGACAGCTAGCAGACGAGGGACAGAGGGAGAAATTGGACCTTGGGCTATCAACGCTGAGTGCACTTATTTTCCTTCCATCTGAACTGTGGCCTGTCCCATGACTTAGCCTGCCTCTTTCTGGTTTGTTCATAAAAGTTACCGTGAACACCCCAGCAGCACGCAGGGCTGCTGTACAGTCCCTGTCGGGCTCTGCAGCAAAGACAGCCCATGTAAACAACCCTGTGCTTCCTTTGGAGCCTCCTGCCATGGGACAAGCCATTCTTTTTCTGCAGCTAAATGGCAGTACCTAGGAAGTTATGTGTTAGAAGGTAAAAGCAGAGACAGTCTCTAGATTGAAAGGTAGAGGGAAAAAAATACATATATAGTTTTTTCTTGAAATATCTCTAACCTTGATGTACTTGAACATTTTCCAATAAATCACATTTATTTTGCTGCAGGCACAAAGACATAAATTCTGATAAGTATATTGCCGTGCTCGTTTCTGATATTCTTTTTTTCCCAAAAGAGCTCTGACATTTCTAGGGGACATGGTATCCCAGCACAGAATATGGGAATTCTGCCATTAAAAAAAAAAAAATGCTGCCTGCTGTGACTAGGAGATCACCTTCTTAAAGGGACCCCTTACCTATGCGACTGCAGTGCCAATGTTTCCTCTCATCTCTAACCTGACCCCTGTCCTGTGGTCCTCTCCCCGGCCTGAATTTAGCCTAGAATGTCTCTGCAAGAGTAACGTCATCAGTTTTGCAACTAAAATATATAAATACCATTCCCTACTAAAAATAAATATGTTCCAAAATATTTATTTAAATTACACCTCTCAGGAAGTAAACATAAACACACACGTAAGGACATGATTTTTTAATGTTTTATGGAACCCAGAGCATTTCTTAGATATAAGACTGAGGTCAGCACTTCTAACAAGCACAGCTGTTCGCTGTCTCTCTGCTTCTTTCTCTCTCTCTCTCTCCACCCCCCCTTCTATCCCTCTCTCCCCCGCTGTTTTTCTCTTCCCTTCTGTAGCTCTGCATTGGTCTAAAAACCCCTGGTCACAATAAGAAATCTCCCTCCCACCCTCTGCCAACCCTCACTCCAAACAGGAAGGTTTCCACACGCCCAAGTCTGGGGAGAGATGCTCCACACAGAAGGAAAGGCTGGTGGCTTCTTGCCTCCGAGGTACTTCACTTCATGAACCTGCTTTCCATCCCATCTCTCCCACTTTTCCCATGCTCGCGCTCCCACCCCACCAGGAGCAATCAATAGGCATCACCCCACCCTCCAAAAAACAGGTTAGAACCCAGAAGGAGCAAAGAGCCACCTACCATTCCGTGCTTGAGAACTACGATCCTGATCCAGCAGTGTTTGCCCCAGAAATCCTCCCTATTTGTTTTTCATTAACACATTCCAAATTGTAATAAGGAATAGATTCTTTGGAGGTGGGGAAATTGTTTAAAATTAATGATAGACAGGTGATTTCCACGAAAACCCAATCTTAAAGTCACTCGAGCCCCTAGGAATTGAGGGGTGAGGAGAAAAAAGGAAAATTGTAAAAATGAAAAAAGAAAAGAAAAAGGTAAGCATATAACAAGCACCACCCACCCCCATAAAAATGAAAAAGGAAGGGGAGGTTTTTTAAAAAAAAAGAAGAAGAGTGGCTTGCTGAATCACCCTCTTTCACTGCCTGGAAACCATTGTGCAGCGTGATGCTGCCTGTACCATTGTGGAACCTACCAGAGGAGACCGACAGAGGGCTTGGGGAATCGGATTGCTATGGCAACCGAAAGGAGCACACATGACGTCAAAGCCCAGAGAGGTCCAGGGAGGGGTGAGCGGGGGAAAGGGAAAGAGGAAAAAGTCTATGTGCGGCTACAGCTACTGTGTTTTCCGGCGAAATGAGGACCAAGCAAAATGGAAAGGAATGGGGTTCGTTGGCCGCCACTCTCAGGAACTACATCAGCAGCCCGTTGGCACAACCGCGAGAAACAATCCGCTCCATGCAGCCCCGGCCCTGTGCACAGCAGGGCTAAGGAACAAACGCCCGCAGACCAAAACACCGTGAGAAATACCGTCAATCGCTGCTTTTCAACTAGCTCCGCTTTTTGCAAACAGCACAAAGTGAGACTTGTAGTCTAAATGTCAAAACAAACAGGGATGGTAATAACCTCAGCAGAGAAGTGAGCATCTGAGTCCCAGCTGGACCCCAGAGGTCATTTGCACAGCACTGTTCCTCCGCTCTGGTTCCTTGGGTTTTATAAAAATCATAAATAAATACCCACTACACCAAACTCAACAAACTGATTCTTCGACTGCAGTTAGAATGTGGGGAAAAAATACCGTTAATCTGAGTTAACAAACCAGGGGTTCTTTTTTATTATTATTATTGCAGATTATTCTCTGGAAAACCGATACAAACTGTATTATTACTATTGGGGGCAAATATCTCTATTTTATGTAAGTAAATTGCCCTGCTTTTGACTGTTAGAGTATATTTTTAAGTCTCCATACAGTTTTAGCATCTACAAATAATACTTTTTTTTAGGATGAGGGGAATTAACCACTTCCACTATTTTAAAAAATTACCAAATTCTTTTAACCTTTTTAAAATACTTTCTTTACATAAGGAAAATTTTCAATTCACATTTGGCCCAAGCAGCCTCAGCCCTTGGACTTCTCAAGTAACATTATCTAACCAAAGTCCTTTTTTCTTGAAGAACTTTGTGGTGGGTTTCTGTCCATTGAAACCAAGTAATGCTGAGTTTTATACCATTGTGCATTGTTTTAGAACTAGCATATTTACATGAATAAAGAGCTTCTTCCAGAAGATAACAGAAAACAGAAAAGATATAATATGCAACAGATATAAACCAAGCAGTGATCGTAGACACTAAAACATCATAAAACTGTGTGGGACTACATCAGGTTTTGTTTTCATTGTTGTTGCTGCTATTTTATTCAGGAGGGACTCTAGAACAAACGTCTTACATGAGTTTTTCTGTCTTTTTAATCTATTGGCCAAGGCAAGGTTTTGGGTGTTGCTTTACTCTAATTTCAAGTTCAACAGGAATCAGTTGATTACTGTTAGTCTTGGCAATGGTTCTACCTACAAGAAAACTATGTCTCAAGCAAAAATATGTTGATTAGCCAAACAACTTTATAGTACAATATAATTAGCATTCAGGCTTTTAAGTTATTATATTCTAAGCTTTGACAGTAAAAGTCAATTTTTAATAACTGGATATCAACAAAGAAAAAAATGAACACAACTCTTACCTCACATTGCAAACACAAAAATTAGAGATATATTATACACTGAAACATAAAAGAAAAAATTTATAAAGCTATTAGAATAAAATACATCTTTTAGAAGGAAAATAACTTTCTGATCTTGGAGGAGGCAAAGATTTCTTAGGACACAGAAAGCACCATAATAGAAAAAAATAGACTTGATCAAAATTAAAAGCTTCCACTTATCCAACTCACCATTAAGAAAATGAAAGAGACAAGCCACAGACCAGAAGAAAATAGTCTTGATAAACATCTGAAAATATTCTTGACACTATTATATGATACTCACAAATTCAAATACGAATTCTAGATTATATAAAAATATCCTACAACTCAATGATAAAAGCAAACAATTGCATTTAATGGTCAGTCTTGAGCAGGCACTTGACAAGGGAGATTTATAAATGGTCGATAAGTACATTAAAAAGTGTTCAGTGTCATTAGTCATCAGAGAAATGCAAATTAAAACTGCAATCAATGCCATTTTACACCCATAAAAATGGCCAAAATTAAAAATGACTAACAACTCCAAATATTGGCTAAGATATAGAGAACCAGAACTCTCCTTCATTAATGGTGTGAGTATAAAATGGTAAAACTACTTTGGGAAATGGTTTGTCAGGGTTTTTTTAATGATAAACATATACCTACAGTATGACTCAACAATTCTATTCATAGATAGTCACCCAAGAGAATAGAAACATATTTCATTAAAAAAAAAAAACCTGTACATAAATGTGTATGCAAGCTTTATTTGTAATTGGTAAAAATTAGAAACAACTCAAAGTATATACAGGACAATGAACAAGCAAATTGTGATATATTCATATAATGGTATACTATTCAGCAATAAAAAAGAATGTCAACTACGAATAGGTTAAAACCAACCATTTTCTTCCATTAGGTATCAATTCTTGATGGCACAATTTACCAAGAATAATAGATACCAACATTGCTTGTGGATCTGGAGGTGGATTTTACTATTTAGAGCTTTAATTCTCAACCTACTCATTTCAGTAATATTTAGATGATCAAAATGGTCCAGTCTATACACTATAGAAAAATTAATTTCCTCAAATTAGGTCATTTAATACAAGTTGGCTGTTAGTAAAAAATCAACACTAAATAGATCCCATTCCTGATTGGATAAAACAAAAACTATTTACTTAAAGCCCTCAAAAGATAATCCCAATGTAAATCTCTACTGCAATTTCTCAATCCAACACGGTATGTTTTAGAACCTCCCTTCCCTCCCAGAGCACAATTTTAGTCAAAAGAGAGAAAGAAAAAGAACAGATACCTACTGACATCATTGTATTTGGCAAGCACTCTACTTATGCATAGTTGTATCCACCACATGAACTCCCACAAAAGTATCTCCTCCCTTTCATTTGTTATTTACCATACTATATGTTGTATTACTCTAATTTTATGACTATGTAATATCCTACCTCAAACTTGACTGTAACTTAATCTTTCTTAGTATTCATTGTCTTCCCTGAAAGTTCCCTTTTCCAGGAGTCTGTCCTATCTTCTTACACTTGGTAGGTGATCAGTAAGGCTATATAATTCTTTTATCAGCTATCAAAATTTTTATCTCAAATATTATAATGGAGTGTTAAGTTTTGAGATATCCAATATTAAAGCAGGTAACTTCTGTTACAAATTTAATATTTAAACATTAACTGTCTTAAACTCTTTTCAAAGGGTATTCAAATGAAACTATTTAATCTAGAAGTCTGACCTGAATTCTATCAGTACTATCAATCATAAAAGTTTTTGAAAGAAAAGTTTTAAGTGAATAAATAAATGTGAGTTCTTTATTGTCAAAAGCACAGAGTTGTATCTAGTATTTCTTATATACAACTTTATTTATTTAATAGCATGTTTGTAGACTGCAGTAGGACTGAAGACTTGCAGGATACTTCTTGTTCTCTAAACACGGAGCTCTCCTTTCACTTACAAATGAAAACTTTGTGATATTACATTTTCAAAATGAAGTACTGAAACATGCACTAACATCGATGAATCTCAAAAACATGCTAAGTGGAAAAAAATGAGACAAAAGAGCATCTACTTTATAAATCCATTTATATAAAGTTCTAGAACAAACAAAATTGTTCTATGGTGATGGAAATAAGACTGCTTGCGGGAGCCACAAGTTTGACGTTGTGATGAGCGCGAAAGGGAAATTTTTGTAGTGATGAAATGTTCTGCATCCTGATAGACGTGTAAGTTATTACATAGGTGTAAGCATTTGTCTGAATTCCTCAAAGTGTAATTCCTAAGATTAGTGCATTTCACTCTATGTAAATTGAGCCACTGTTTAAAAATAATAATAAGCCAATTCCCAAGAAGAAGAAAATTGCTATGAGCAATAAGTTAGAATTCCTACTAAACCTGCAAATCTGATCCCATACCTTGAATCTTGATTTTGCAGACCCAAGCAAACCCAGCAAAAGGAAAAGCCACAATCAGTGTCAATAGGATCTTAAGAGATCTAGCAAACCCTCCAAAGTGAAGCAGATAATTGAGGTTTACCTAACAAACAAGAAATAAGAATTCAGATATTAAAAAACAGATTTTTCAGAGAAGCCCGGCAAGAAGCAGATCCTTAGGTTCTGCTGTAGGAACTATCATTCAGTGTCAGGACTCAAGACTCTGGAGGGAATGAAGGTACTGATGAACTGGCTTTCCAAACAGTAAATGGGAAGGGACTCTGGAATCGGGGAACACAAAGGAATCAAGCCAGTGAAATTGGAGTAACAATTCCATTTCTGAATCCAAGTCCAAGTGCCTTCATGGGGGCTTAGCAGTAAAACTAACTACTACACTAAGATCTCTTATCAAAATTGGTCCTAGAGTAGGGTTACCAACTCATCCCCATTTGCCAGAAACTTCCCAAGTATTAACAAGTCCCACATACCAGGAAACCCCTTGGTCCCAGGCAAACCAGGAAGGTTGATCAACCTATCCCAAAGTCTAAAATGGACTTGAACCCTCAGATGAGAATTAAAGGTCCCAGCTTCAAAAGTTACAAAAGGAAGAAGTCAAGAATTAGTTATAACAGTGGTGTTGCTAAAGAGGAGTGTCACCTAGCTACACTTTCAACAATTAGATTATTATGCCATGAATTAAGATGGTGGCAAGAGGATGCAAATGGTTTGGTAAACACAAGCAAAATTATGAAAGATAAATCAGTAGAACTGGGTGAGTGAATAAATATGTGGGGAATGCAGAGGGTCAGTGTTGATTCAGATATCTGTCAAGATATATAATAATGTCTCCTCTCAGAGAGTCAGTCATGTATTTTTCATGATGCTTCCACTTGGGGAACACTAGTCCTTTGCAAAACTATTTCATAATTTAAAAGTTTCAGAGATGCTGCATTCAATATCTCCCTTTTGGAAAATTGTATTTCATATTACTAAATTAAAAGCCCTGAGAAAACTGGAAGTTTAAAAAAAACTAAATTTCTCAAAATTAAATCAAAATTTATATCTTAAAATAAATTCTCAAGTGAAGTTTATAATTAATATCTTTTATTATTCTGTTTGGATGGGAAACACAAGGCCAACAGCTTACCATGGCCATGATGGTGAACTCAAAAAATGGTTCTTCATATGATCCAGCAATTCCACTTCTGGGTATTTATCTGAAGAAAGCAAAGACACTAACTTGAAAAGATATCTGCACCACCATGTTCATTGCAGCATTGTTTACAACAGCCAAGACATGGAAACAACCTATGTGTCCATCAGTGGATGAATGGATTGTGGCATATATAAATCAGCCATAAAACAGAATGAAATCTTGCCACTTGCAACAACATGGATGGGCCTTGAGGTCATTATGCTAAGTGAAATAAGCCAGACAAAGAAAGATAAATAACATATGATCTCACTTATATGTGGAATAAAAAAAAAAAAAGCCAAACTCATAGATACAGAGAACAGATTGGTGGTTGCCAGAGGTGGTGTGGGGAGTGGGTGAAATGGGTGAAGAGAGGCAAAAGGGATAAACTTCCAGTTATAAAATAAATGTCATAGAGATGTAACGTACAGCATGCTGACTATAATTGCATAGCATGTTTGAGAGTTGCTGAGACAGTAGATCTTAAAAGTTCTTGTCAGAAGAAAAAAAATTCTGTAACTATATATGGTGATAAGTGTTGGCTGGAGTTATCGTGGTGATTATTTTGTAATATATACAAATCATTTTATTGTACATCTGAAATGAATGTAACGCATGTCAATTACACCTCAATAAAAAATAAAGTAAAATAGTAATGGTTTCTAATGAGAGCAAACTGTGATCAGTGTCATAGAAGGAGGAAGTATCATTTTTCTTTTTAATTAATAGACTTTGTATTTCAGAGCAGCTTTAGGTTTATGGAAAAATTGAGCATAAAAGTACAGAGAATTCCCACATACTCTGTTTCCCTCCCCACAAAGTTTCCCCTATTATTAACATCTTGTATCAGTGTGGTAAGTTTGTTACAATTGATGAACCAAATAATGATATGTTATTATCCATTGAAGTCCATAGTTTATATTAGGGTTCACTCTTTGTATTGTACAGTTCTATGGGGTTTGACAAACATACAGTGTCATGCTGCACTCACTTTTAATAATCTGCTTGCTTAAAAGTCAATTTTACATTCAGAAAACAACTGCATTCACATCAAAAGAAAGTAGATAAGCTTGGTCTGCTGAAAGGTTTTCCTAGTGGATAGATCACAACTGTTAGAATTCAATGGCAGAAAATGTACTTTGAACCAACTTTTATTAAGTTTATAAAAGCATTCATTTTTTTTCACTAAGAACACCATAACGAGCCAAATTACGTCCCTTTGTGGTTAAACATACTTTGTAAATGCAGAATATCTGCTACAAAGAAAATAGTAGTTATACACAGCTTTTCAGTATCCTGGTAGACTTTTTTGAAAGTCTGGATTTAGTTTACAATAATAAAGGAGGGGTGGGGAATTTTAGTTATGAATAATACCAAAGAAGCTTCAGTTTCCTCAGGTAGCAACAGCTTAAAAAATCTAATTAGAGTATTTGTCTTTTGAACAACTATGCTAATAGAAAAATGCCTTTTCTTAGATTCCAGCAGAAGCTGGTTTGTGAGATAAAGAAACCGTTCCTCTTGCCAGACATCCTCACGTTTATCCACACCTCAATCCATGCACAGCCATAGCAATTCCAATTTTCCTTACCCTTACTTTACTGCCATGCCTTAGAAACATGACCAAAGCATCAAGATACCATGGATTATATTTTAGTTTGGTCTAGAAATTCAACTTCTTACCACTTTGCAGCAATTCATATCTTCATTAAAAGGGTATTCTTTTTATTTTTTCAGCTTTATTGAAGTATACTTGACAAATAAAACTGTAAGACATGTAAGGTATACAACGTGATGATGTGGTATATACATGTACATTGTGAAAAGATCCCCTCATCAAGTTAATTATTGCGTCCATCACCTCACATATCGTATTTACCTTTGGGGCGGTGGTAAGAACACTCAAGACCTACTCTCTTAGCAAGTTTTAACCATACAATATACTGTTATCAACTACAGTTAACATGTTACACATTAGATCCTCAGACCTCATCTTAGAACTGAAAGTGTGTACGTATCCTTTTACCAATCTCGCCCTATTCTACCCTCCGCCCCCATCCCCCAGCACCTGACAACCACTTTCCTAGTCTCTGTTTCTATGACTTCAACCTTTTTTTTTTTTAGGTTCCAATTCTAAATGATACCTTACAGTATTTGTCTTTCTCTGTCTGGCTTACCTCACTTAGCATGATACCCTAAGGTCCATCCATGTTTTCTGTCTCAATGGTAGGATTTCTAAAAGGGCTATTCTCACCTCTGATTCTGACTTGCTATCACAATGCTCAAAAGATGGTCACTGAGGCAGGCCAAGAGAGAAAATACAAGCCCAAACTTTCATAATAAAATTTAAAATAAAAGGTTAATATTTTTAATAAATGCAGATCCTCTATCACCACTAAACAAAATTTCCCAGTATTAGAGAGCCTATTTTTAAACATGATAGGAGAAGATTTTTGCAATCATTCATTAGTTAGTGAATCCTGGGTCTGTGCAATAGAACAATAGTATAAGTAATAGTAACAGATGGTTATAGTACCAGATGACCAAAAGAGTAGTAATCAGAGTTAATAATACATTACAGGTTTTGGTATATTTGGTCTTCTATTTTTAAACCAAATAATCATCAGCATAAACTTGTATATATAGCTTATAATTGCTGGATTTTCAAGTTATAACCAAAAAAAGTTCTTTGAGTATCCTAGGCATGCCATTTAACCTTCATTGGAATGTTATATTCAAGAGGACGACAGGAAAATAGGAATCCAACTTTCAAAATTGTCTAAATTCATGTAGAGCAGTGATGATAGTATAAATTTAGTATGTATCTGGTATATGTATAGGATATTTTTTAAATTTTTAAACAATATATAAATACTTTTAAGTCTTATTTGGAATATGTATAGTTAGTGAAAAGGGTATTGGATTCATCAACAGATTTTGTTTAAATTGTAGCTATGCTGGGGGCACCTGGGTGGCTCAGTCATTAAGCGTCTGCCTTCGGCTCAGGTCAAGATCCCGGGGTCCTGGGATCGAGCCCCGCATCGGGTTCCCTGCTCAGCGGGAAGCCTGCTTCTCCCTCTCCCACTCCCCCTGCTTGTGTTCCCTCTCTCGCTGTCTCTGTCTCTGTCAAATAAATAAATAAAATCTTTAAAAAAAATAAATAAATTGTAGCTATGCTGTTTCCTGTCTGTGTAAATTGAACAAATCACATGGCCTCTCCATTTCCCAATTTAGGCATTGACATAATAGATGGAATGACATTCACTTCACAGAATTTTTGTGAGAATCAAATTAAGTAATGTATATGACTGTGCCTGGCACATCCATTGGCATATGAGAGCCCCTTAATAAATATTGACCATTCAACTGAATCTATCTGCAACAAGAAAGATACAACCCACACTTAAATTTAAATTTCCTAATATAATTTTGAAAACTATGGACATTGTCCAGTGCCCCAGAAACATTCATCTTCTGTTGCTTGATGATGCTCTTAAAGTATATACACAAGAGGAGATGCAATTGATCATATGGTACTTGGCAGTGTTGAAACAGCACTATAGAACTAATAATAAACTTGAAAGAATTTAAGCCTACCTGCCAGTCTACACTTGAGAAACTATTCAAGACATCAGCAATTCTCACTGGAAATTTCCCAGAGAAAACTCAACCACTTGGTCAGCAGATATCCAGAGATATACTCTTTCATAAGAAATAGAGAATCAAATCAAGAAGACTAAGCAAAAAAATAGTACAATTATTGGAGCTCTGTGATATTCTTATAATTTAATTAAAATCAATTCAACCAGCAAATCACTGAGTAGCATATAAGTACAAAGCAATGTGTTAGAGACTTAAAAAGGAAGTCCAAGAGATGGTACCTATTAAAAATAAGCTCATTATCTTACTGCAGAGTCAAGACTAACCCACTTAAGAAAAAAAAAATCTATAAATAAGTCCCTAAATGTAGGCTAAAAACAATGAAATCTCTAGAGAGGGAAGTCCTCCACATGAGCATGCCTGCTGAAAACATGGATCTCAAATCCTGTATCTGTTGAGAAGCAGCACAGTCCAATAAAAATGCAGATCTAAGTTTTGATTCCACAGTGACTAACTAACTACCCAAGAGAAGTTGGGCAGACAGGAGCTCTCTCTATTATAGTTTCTTCATCTATAAAATATTAGGTCTACATTACATGATAATGATAAGAAATGTAAAAGAGAGCCTTAAGATGATTCTTGAGCAATGAATACAATTTGGACAGTTGGGATTTAAGGAGAATAGACTTAAAAGTAAGGAAAAATATATCATATTTGGATGAGAGTAAAGAGATAACATTCTAGTTGAAGGGAAAGAAAAGTACTGGGAGAAATGGAAACTCTTCAACCAGATTGTCTTATGAGGCAAAAGATCCAAACCAAACATTTGCCCTATAAATGAAAATATAAGTCAGGGAGAATAGGAACCACTGCTAGAGTCAGTTCTGACTTTCTAAGTCATTTAATATATATTACCTTATAATAAATTCATAGTTGCTACCATTTTTATCATTGTTATCACCAATATCATCATAGACATCCTTGTTATTATTTTAGCTACTATCCATTGAAAGGATACTCTGTATCAGGTACTTGGTTACATTTACAGACATCAGCTCTAATCTCATGGCATCTCTTGATCATTATCTCACTAACATTTGTTGATCATCCACTGTGTGCTTGGGCTTATGCTATATCACTACAGTCCTCACTACTCTCCCATCACATAAGGTTTATTTTTCTTTTCAGATTTTTATTAGGTAGGTAGGATTATTATCCCTACTTTATGGGCAAGAAAATTATGACATAAAGAGAGTTTAAATAATTTGTCCAAGATCACATGATTAAAAACTAGATGAGTCAGGATTTAAATCCACGCATATCTGACAGATGTCTCTACATTGAGAGGTTAAGGGGGAAAAATGCCAGTGAACTTAAGTTATAAAAGGAGTATCATCCAATAGGAAGGTCTTTTCTCCCACTCAATCAGAACACTAATTATGTCCTATTGTTACTGTTGCCTTTTGGTGCATATGGAGAATCGGCAGTTAGGGCAATATAACCTTTTAAGCAGAAGCAGAGAAACCCCCAAATAAGAAAACAGAAGAAGCCCTTCTAAGATGTAGTGTTAGCACAGCTTTTTAAAAACATGGCATGAGGGGCGCCTGGGTGGCTCAGTCATTAAGCATCTGCCTTTGGCTCAGGTTATGATTTCAGGGTCCTGGGATCGAGCCCGTGCATCGATCCCCCCCTCCCCGTATCAAGTCCCCACATAGTATAGGGCTCCCTGCAGGGAGCCTGTTTCTCCCTCTCCCTCTCCCCCTGCTTGTGTTCCTTCTCTTGCTGTCTCTCTCTCTCTGTCAAATAAATAAATAAAATCTTTAAAAAAATAAAAACATGGCATGGCCGTGAACTGCTGAGAAATAGCAATAGCTAATAGAACACCTGATGTTCCTCTATAAAAAAATGTGACTGCTCTTTTTTCAGCAAAGATTTTAAGCCAACTGTGAATCTAAAAGACAAAGCTTCAGTCTCTTCAAATAGCTACAGTCCCTAAACTGAAAACCCACCTCCTGTAGGCAATGTAGAAAAGATATTGGTAGTAGTCTTTCAAACACAGCTGTATACTTTTATTGGAAACATCATCTATAGAAATGAAATGCAATGGTATTATGAATGCATGTATACACACACACAAATACAAACAACTATTCATCCAGTCAACAAATACTCATTGAATATCTACTGTACACAGTAAAGACAAACTTGTTCAGATATTGCTTCTGCTCATTGAAGGGGCTCAATGTTTTACTAGACATGAATACGAATAATCATAAAGCAAGGTTTTTAAAACTGCTAATTCAGTAGAGCAGTGGGAAAAAAGCAATGGAAGTTTGGGGAAAAGATTATCTCTAGCTGGGGTGATTGGGGGAAACCTTAGAAATGCACACTGTAAAATAATAGGAAACATATATACTGGTCTTTGCCTCTCTCCCTGCCCCCTACCCATTCCTGGCACAGAGCTCCCAAACCTCGTGGAATTTCCTGGGATTTAGGAGAGGGCGACTTTTGTTCTAATGAAGAGACTCGGGAGGCTCTGGATGGTTTCAGGGTAATGGCTGGTCACCAGAAAGATTAAACCATTATTAGAAGCTTGGAACTTTCAGCCCCATCTTCTATACCCTAGGAAGGGGAAATGGGCTGGAGATTACGTTAATGATCAATCATGCCTATGTGATGAAGCCTCCATAAAAATCCCAAGGATATGGAATTCAGAGAGCTTACCATTACTGGTAAATGTGTTTCCCTGAGTTCTGTGAGCTGTTCTAGAAAATTATAGAATCCAAGGAGGGGGTCATGGAAACCTCTGATTTGTAGTCAAGTTAGACATGAGAAACCTGGGAACATACTACTTGTGATCGGTATCTAAAGAGGGGGGCTTGTCTGATGGGCTGAGCCCTTAATCTGTGGGGTCTGCACTAACTCCAGTTGGTGTCAGAATTGAATTGAATTACAGGTTGGTGTCAGAGAATCACTTTTGTGAGGGAAAAATCCACACATCTGGCATCAGAAGTGACACCAGTGGTATACTGGTCAGGGTCACACAAAGTTATAACAGTGACTCATGAAGTATTTTGAGTGTTTATTACACTCAAACAGAAAAACAGAAGTGAGTTTTCCTTTTCACACACATACACACAGCACAGTCAGCAGTGGATTTTGTGGATAATTTCTAGGAATGTAGAGAAGGAATCAGCCTAGAGTAATGAAGAGGCCACTGACTAAAGATCTATAACACAAATAAGAACACTTGAAACACAAACATGGGCCAGGTTATTCACTATCACAAATAACACCAAGAAATTACAACAGCTTCCAGTGATAAATTTGTGGTAGACAAATCAGAAATTAAGTTCGACTCACAAAACATACAAAAATTCAATAGAAACCAGATTCAATTTGCAAGAAATATAACAGTCTAATAGAAAACACTCTCTCAATCCATTATATAAGTACCTTTGTATATTTTGTGTGAACTTCACACAATTTTCTGTAATAAATGCTGTGAACTTGTCTTCATTCTAATACAGTGGATATAAATATAAATTAATTTCCTCAGTTCCACAACAGTTTAACACAACATGGAGTGTCTCCTATGTGCCAAGCATCATGCTATGGTCTTTAACATTTATTCTATTCTGGGCATTATCCCACTCCATTGATGAAATATAATTCACACTCAACTAGTAGAATTGAGATCTATCCAGTCAAACTCCAGTCATCTCTCAATATAAAGGAAAATATTCCATAATAAAGGAAATGATTCCCTTTTTTTCTGCTTGGATGGTCTTAAGACTCATCTTTGGGTCTAGTCAGATACTATTAAGTATCCACCATACCCAGAGAGTTCCTGGTAAACACTCAATGCATTTTTGTTGAATGAATGAATAACGAATGAATCAGTAAATCAAAAAAACAATCACATATAAGCAATGTAAGGAGCAAATGGTTTTAAGTTTCTGTCATATATTGATTTGTGTTCCCTCAAAAAGATGTGTTGAAATCTCAATGCCCCCGTACCTCAGAATGTGACCTTATTCAGAAATACAGTCCAGATGGTTTGCAGATGTAATTAGTTAAGATGAGGTCACACTGGAGTAGACTGAACCCCAAATCCAATACAGGTGGGTCCCTAGTCCATTAGGGACGTGGTATCCTTACAAAAGGGAGAAACTGGGACACAGACAGACATGCATAGAAAGAAAGATATTTGAAGTGGCCAGGGAAAAGACAGCTATCTACAAGCCAAGGAAAGAGGTCTGGTACAGCTCCTTCCCTCCCAGCCCACAGAAGAAACTAATCCTGCTGGCACCTTGCTTTCACATTTCTGACCTCCAGAACTGAGAGACAATAAATTTCTGTTGTTAAAGCTGCCTATTTTGTGGTACTTTGCTCCAGCAACCCTAGAAAAACTAGTACAGTCCCGCAGCTTCCCTTCAGGCTCACTTATGGTCTATTCTTCCTAAAGAAACCATAACGATCAACTGTATCTTGTCTCTTCCCTATGCAAAACACACAGTGGCTCCCGACACACGAAGAATAAAATGCAAATTCCTTATTATGGCCAACCAGGCCCCTCATGCTCTGACTCCTGGCTCCTTCACTGACCTCATTCTCTACCCTCTCTCCCCCTCCAGCCAGCACTGACTTTGCTGTTTCTCGGAAGAGTCAAGAATGCTTCCACCTCGTGGCTTTTGCACTCGCTGTTCCGTCTGTAACTCTCTTCCTTAAAATATGTGTGTTGTATGTATCTCACCTCATTCAGAACTCTTGGAAAGGTCCTCTAGTGAGGACTTTTTGACAAGCCTGCTTACTCTAGTGCCCCACATCACTTCTATCCCTTATTCAGTGCCCATGTTTTTCTGTACAGCAGTTACCCCTTCCTGATATATTAAATGTTTATGTGTTTATTTCCTGTCTTCCCCTCTAAAATGTATGAGGATGGAACAATGTTTTGCTTACTGATGTATCCTCAACACCCAAACAATAACTGACATGTGGCAGGTACACTGGATAAATATTTGGTAAATGACTAAGTGCAACAGTCTTACACATTTAACCTGACATCCTTGAAAATTCTGTGAAAGAAGATTATTATTCAGTCACTAAACATCTGTTTGGCACTTCTTTTGTCCCTAGGACCGGGATGGGACGACCGTAGGCATAGGAGAGATCCACATAAATCTCTCATGGACCTGGCCCTCAAGAAGTTTGGGGCAGAATTGAAACGTGTTCCATGAATTGCTACAGGCAATGCACGAACTGTAGAACTACAAAGGTGAAAACAGTCAGCCCCACCTATCAGGGAGGAAAGATTTAACGGGATAACAAGTGAATTTCGCCTTAAAAGAACTGTCCAAAAGGAAGAAGCAATATAAACGCCGTCAGGGTAGCATGGAACAGCCCGGTGAGTTCCAATAACGAAAAGTAACGCAGTAAGCTTGGAGCACAAGGAGCACAGGCACAGGGACAGAAGAGCGGCAGTGCTTGTGTGTTAAGAGTTGGGGCTTGATGGCAAAGCAGAAAACAGACAGCTTAATTCCCACGTTAAGGAATTAGAGTTCATCTTAGAAACCAAAGAATCTTCCTTAAGACAGAGCCTAATGAGTATGTCAGAGGGGGAGACGAACCATGAGAGATGATGGACTCTGAAAAACAAACTGAGGGTTCTAGAGGGGAGGGGGGGAGGGGGATGGGTTATCCTGGTGATGGGTATTGAGGAGGGCACGTTCTGCATGGAGCACTGGGTGTTATGAACAAACAATGAATCATGGAACACTGCACCAAAAACTAATGATGTAATATATGGTGATTAACATAACAATAAAAAAAAGACAGAGCCTAATGGACATATTACTACGTTAAGATCTGAAAGGGATGAAACTTAAATCTCTGACTATGTGCATCACAACTCTACTACAGCAGGCATTTCCAGAGTGTAAAAATCGTGGGGGGCATGAATACATTTGTTGGGGATGGGAGTCATTTGGTTTCTTTTCATTTTCTCTTAAAATGTGATTTGATCAAGATCTATTATATGTGGCTTCAAGTTTCCAATTTTATAATTGCCACTCCTTTGTGTAGGTCTGATTTCCCTGGCATCAACCCATCTCTGGAGACACCATGTCCCAATTATTTGTTGACTTTGCTTAAAGTAATTTAGCACCAAATTGTGCCTTGCCCCAGTCTTATCAAAGAGAACAGGCCAATCATAAATAAGGACTGCCACTGACAAACCGGCTTATCTAACCATTTTAGTGCTGAGCTTTAGGCTTCTGGTTATCTGTTTTCTAAACACAAACCATTAGTGCATTCATCCAGTCTCCTTGTTTTCAATTTTTTAAGTGAAATCCTTTCTCCTTTTCTCAACAAAATCTCATACAGAGCCCTATGTATAAAATCTGTAAAGCAATGTTTAATTAATTATAAACACAGTATGCAGGTTCAAACTTATAGCATTTGTATATAGTAAAAGTGATCAATGAGCACAATGTGGCTATTTTGATGAACTAAACATTTTCAACCCTGACTCATGGATGATACCTGCAGACCTGTCATTACCAGCGTGAAATCTGATTCTGTTCTTTTTAGTTGTTGGAAAATACATTTTTTTAATGGACTGGTTCACAAATTCTGAGTTTAAAAAAGAAAAGGGAGACAGAGACCAAAGCAGAGCTAAAAACTTCTAATCTACAGCTCATTTACAATTAGTTTATATAGGTTGGAGGTTGTAAACGCATCACTCTAGACTCTAGAGCCTGGTGTCAAAACCAGTTTAGTTCCTAGTGTATGTTTTTTTAATTAGTTGCCACAGTTTAAGAATGGAAAGATTTCATTTAAAACTCAGGACATCTGGGGACACCTGGGGGGCTCAGTCAGTTAAGCGTCTGACTCTCCTTGCTAGCTGTCTTTTCACTGGGTTCATTCAATGGGAGGCACTTCGGGAGATTGGAAGGTGGAATAAAGGGAGAAGCCAAGGTACTTGTGTCCCTTCCTCTCTGCCTTATGCAGTGCCTCTAGCAGAAGCACCTCACTCCCATGGCTTTAGCTCCTGCAGTCCTCACACAGGTGATTTTTTTTTCTTTTTCTTTTTCTTTTTCTTTTTTTTTTTTAAGATTTATTTATTTGAGGGATGCCTGGGTGGCTCAGTCGTTAAGCGTCTGCCTTCAGCTCAGGTCATGATCCCAGGGTCCTGGGATCAAGCCCCGCATCAGGCTCCCTGCTCAGCGGGAAACCTGCTTCTCCCTCTCCCACTCCCATTGCTTGTGTTCCCTCTCTCGCTGTGTCTCTCTCTGTCAAATAAATAAATAAAATCTTTAAAAAAAAAAAGATTTACTTATTTGAGAGAGAGAGAGAGCAGAGGGCAGGGGCAGAGGGAAAGGGAGAAAGAGTCTTAAGCAGACTCTGCACTGAGCGGGGAGCCCACCACGGGCCCAATCCCATGACCCTGAGATCACGACTCAAGAGTTGAAACTAGGAGTCTTCTGATCAACCCACTACGTCACTCAGGCGCCCCAAGGGCTATTCTTCTGGGAATACCCCTATACAACTCAAGGCCACAACAGGAAACAGATGGCACATTTAGAAAGGATAATCTGAGGTGGATTTTTTTTTTTTTTTACAAAGAGATCATTTACAAAGATGTAGTAAGTATACAGGAACCATGGGGGATAGTGCTCAGCACTCCTAGATTCAGTGAGAAGGAGAGTCAGATAGAATTGTCGATTTTGTGAGGGGCAGGCACCTTTCAGGCATCAGACACAGCAAACTGAAGATAACTTTACAGGGAAGGAGCCAGGGGAACAAAATCCCTGATACTGCCTTCCTCCTTCCACAGAGCTTCTCTACTGTGGCAATACTGACATCATTTTGGACCTGTAATTCTACGGAGGGGAAGGGGGCACCGTCCTGTGCATTGTAGGATGTTTAGCAGCATCCCACTAGTTTGCTGTGACAACCAAAAATGTCTCCAGGCATTGTCAAAATGTCCCCTGGTAATCAAAATCATTCTCCAGTTGAGGACCACTGAAGTACCCACTATAGTCCATTCACGTCGGCCTCCCAGAACAAACAGAATGTGAAGAAAGGTAGAGAGTGGGTCTGGAGGTGCAAATGGAAAATATTCAGCACAACTCTCTACCCCACATTGACCTGGCATTGACCCTACTCATTCTTCAGATCTCAGTTTTACATAGCCCCTAGTGACCTTTCCTCACCAGCCCTACCACTTGTTAAATTAAGTTCTTACTCATTATTTTAATTAACTGTACCTATTATTTACGTCAGACCTTATCACAGTTAGCAATTCTGTATTTTATTTGTCTGTTTATTTTTAATATGTGGCTCACCTCTGAACTGAAAAAGTTTTGAAGATATGGGCCATGGCTGCTCGTTCACCTACCACCTAACACAGTGGCCAGGATAAAGTTGGAGCTCAATAAACACATGATGAATAGCTGAATTATGAAAGCTAATTTAGCAGCATAGGTTAATGTACCGGTGATTTTTGTAATGTTAAATCTGTTTTAGGTCACATTTGAGTGTTCTTATTGTTAAATAAAATATATTTAAAATCGAGGTGCCTGAGTGGCACGTTTGGTTAAGCATCCAACTCTCAATTTTGGCTCAGGTCATGATCTCAGAGTTGTGAGTTCAAGCCCTGCATCAGGCTCCGTGCTCAGCATGGAGTCTGCTTCAGATTCTCTCTCCTTCTCCCTCTGGCCCTCCTGCTCGTCGTGCTTTCTCTCTCTCTCTCTAAAAAAATTAAATAAATCTTTTAAAAAATGTTTTAAAATATATATATATATTTAAGATACACTCAAGAAATAAAATCTGACTCAAACGTTCACACAGTTCTTACCTCGTATTCATGAAAAACATAATGAAATCTCTTACCTGGTAGAAGTTCCTTATTTTATATATGAAATTAAGTTAAGCTAATGGAACAGGCTAAAATAGGTAAACTAATAATAGTAAAAAATAATATTCACTGAAAAGAATGCAAAAGTGTGTACAACAAATGCAATTTGGACTATAGACAAATTTTAAATAGAGAAAAGTTAAAAAGGTAGAAATAAAAAGTAGTTACTGGACATGTTAACCTAATTAATAAAATGAATAATGTTTAAAATAAATAAACTCATTTGTATATGCACATTAATAGCAGCATTATTCACAACAGCCAAAAGGTGGAAGGAGCCCATGTATCCATTAATGAATTAATGGATAAACAAAATATGGTATATACATATTTTATACAATAATATTCAGCCTTGCAAAGAAAGGAAATTTTGACACATGCTACAACATGAATGAATCTTGAGAACATTATACTAAATGAATTGGCCAGTTACAAAAGTGCAAATATTATATGATTCCATTTATATTAGGTACCTAGATTAATCAAATTCACAGAGATAGAAAGTACAATGGTGGTTGCCAGGGTCTAGAAGAAGGGGGAAATAGGGACTTGTTTAATGGGTATAGCATGTTAAAAAACAAAATTCAGCTGAGTAAATGTGAAAATCTAATTGACTCTATTAAACAATTCATGAATCAGGCAGCATCCCATCTAGCAAGTAGGGGAGAGCTCCTCTGAGCTAAACAATACAAAGATTCTTCAAGGCAGAGAGAAGACATTGAAGAAGAAGGAGGAGGAGGAGAGAAGGAGAAAGAAGAGGAGGAAGAGGTTGACTGGTTGAAGGTTACATTCCTGGGGGGTTGAGACTGCAGTTAGGTTAGGTATTAGGTCTTTTACTGACTTGGGGCCTTAACCTGAGTGGCGCCATTTTCTTTTTAACAAGAGTTTCAGTCTTGCAAGATGAAAAAGTTCTGGAGGCTGTCTACTCAACAATGTAAATATATTTAACACTACTGCACTGTACTCTTAAAGTGGTTAAAATGGGGGGCGCCTGGGTGGCTGTCGTTGGGCGTCCGCCTTCGGCTCAGGTCATGATCCCAGGGTCCTGGGATCAAGCCCCGCATCGGGCTCCCTGCTCCACGGGAAGCCTGCCTCTCCCTCTCCCACTCCCCCTGCTTGTGCTCTCTCTCTCTCGCTGTGTCTCTCTGTCAAATAAATAAATTAAATCTTTTTTAAAAAGTGGTTAAAATGGTAAATGTTATGTGTATTTTACCACAAAAATAAATTTTAAGAAGGCAAAAAATAAGTAAATATATAAATAAACAAAATCATTCAAGATACTAAAATAAAAATAAGCAGCAACTATAGCTTATAAAGTCCTTGGATTACCAAAGGACAGGCATGAATTTCGTCTGAGAGTGTGACCCCCCCCCCCAATTCCTGTCACGGTGATGCTCACTGCCATGGTAAGCATTACTGATGCTCGCTGTTAGAGAACAACAGTTTTAAGTCAGGGTGAGAAGCAGCAGAGAGTCGTATCAAGGGCACTGATGCAGAGGCATATTGCCTGGGTCCAAGGCCATGCTTCTTTTGCTTTTTACTTGCTTTATGACCTTGAGAAAGCTGCTTAGCTTCTCTGTGCTTTAGTTTTTTCATCAATAAAGTAAGGTTAATGATCCTACATTCTTCATAAAATTGTTACAAGAATTAAATTGAGTTAAGAATTTTAAAGTGCTCAGAGATACTCATATCATGTGAATTAAATAGGATAAATATAGTCTCAGACACACATTAGGCTTCCTTTCCATGAAAGCTTGTTCTTTTATTTTCTTTCCCTTTGGGTACAAAACTCGAAGAGTCCAAGTTCCTTATAATAAACTCTTCCTCTAAGAGGTGTTGAGTATTTACTCCAGGCCAAGTAGCCAGCAAGTGGCAAATCCATCAGCCTTTTAATGATGCCTCTGTGCTATGTGACCTGGACAACAATGGCCCTAGCATCTCCCTGCTGCCAGAGCAAGCTTTCCCCAGGCAGGGGTAGAACTTAACCTCCTATTTTCTCATTAAACCTTTGAACCCCCATTTTTCCACTCAGCATATGATGGGCAGGTAGAAAAACAATTTTTGAATCCAACTCCCTTCCGGGATTTTATTTCTACATTTTTCCATGGAACATCTTCATGTCAGAAGGAAAACATTAATTTCATGAAGAATATGATTTAAATGTGAATCAGTAAGATAAAATAAACTGCCATTATATTTTCATGTCAATTCAGGATAAAATATTAACCAAAAATAATCAAATTAAACATTTAGACATGACTTCAAAACCTAGAAATTTTGCCTATTTTCTAATAGAGAACAATATAATATTCCCTTCTTCAATTTTATTTTACCTTTTAAACATAGATTCAATACAGGTAGAAGATATAGGAACTTCACTTTAAAAAAAAAGTTAAATACCATTAAAAGAATTTGGTGAACTACCAAGAATACAAATAATTTTAAAGAAAAAGAAAACTTATTCAATCATGAATAGAGATGACATATGTGCCTCACACATAGTTGAAAGGCAAAAAAGCAAATGTGCATATCTGAAGTGCATAATAATTCTAATGAATTAAACGGACTGGTTTATCTTCTTTGATTAATTTTTAATCCTCACATCTCTTGTGCTCATTTCTCAACAACTTAGAAGATGTATCATTTCTTTCATCATTATATCCTGAAGTTTCATGGACTAGTTAGTACTCATGAGTTCTACAGTACACTTAAAAATTACAAGCATTGGAGAAATATGAAAGCTTCCCAAACCTTCACCATTACTTCATTTATCTGGGCCATCTCTAAAATATAGAATGTTAGCTTTGATTTTGTCATCAGACTGTTCATTCATTTAACAATTTCTATTGAGAGCTAGGTGCTGGGAAAATAACAGGAACAATTTCCAGCTACATGAGTTTGCATTACAATTGCAGAAACAAATAGACAGGTATTTAATCAGAGAAGTTTTTGTATTTGAGGAAGAAAGAATAGCAAATGCAAGAATCCTAAGACAGGACAGAGCTTGGTGTACTCAAAAAAGAGCAAGGAGGTCACAGAGAAATGGGATAACAATAGGAAATGAGGCCAGAGGGGTAGCCAGGAGGTGTGGCAGGCACTTCAAATTATATCCTGTGTAATTGCAAGCCATGGAATGTTGAATGCCAGATGTGACAGGGTCTGATTCACACCAAAAACCCACTCGGGGAGCATGGAGATCAGAGTCTACGTGGAAAATGTAGAGGCAAGGAAACAAATAAGGCAAGAAAGGATAATGCGTTGAATGGAGATACCAGGAGCAGATAAGAAGAGAGGTGATTGGACTCAATATATTTTGAATGCAGAGACAACAGAGATGCTGATTGTAGGACTGGATATACAGGATATCAGTAAGTGCTTGTTTTCTACTTATAAAAGTTTCATACAAATTATGACAACCCATCTTGCAAAGTTTTAGTAGAGTAAAAAATTATCATGCACACCTATACTAAAAGAAAACAACTAAAGTTTTAAGGAATTTCCAACTAAGCCAAAGAGAAGGAAAAAACAGATTTCTAAATAATTGCACATAAATTGCTTTCTTACCTGTGTAATACTTTTGAGCATAGCACTGGCATGGTAGAATTTATTTGGAGTTTAAAAAGTACATAAAAACAATTTTTCATACTTTGATCTTCATTCACTTTCCTTTACTACTTATCTTTCTCAATTTTAGAGGAAAAAATAAGTTTTAATATAAAATATTTCTATAATTAATAAATAGAAATATCAGCAAGCTATCGATTCACTAACAATTGGCAAATTTCTATTTGTTATGCAGCCATTTTAATCTACCAATCCCTGTGGTTTATGGTTACCAATCTAACAATAATTGCTAATCTGCCATTTTAAAATCTAATGAAGCAAAACTCAGTATCAGAAGTGGCACAAGCGTTCCAAAGGATTTCCTCATAGTTAAGTAAATTTCAAAAATAAAAATAAAAACAAAACAAAACTATGCATCATCACTCAAAATCTGCGCCTCTGAAAGCGCAATACAAAAGAATTATATCCCGCTTCATCATTTGTAGTTATATGTTTAATATCTGCCTTTCCCTACTGGATTATAAATTTCATGATGGGAGGGATCATGTCTGTGCACCACTTTATCCTTGGTGAATTCTGTCAGAATGGAATCCCATTACCCCCCTCCTAGCTGACATGGAGATAACTTTCCTTAAGTATCCTTCTTATATCGCTCTTTAGGCACTTTTCTTACAAGAGAAATGAAAATTTGGTAAAAATAAGTGGGCATGTTTGGTGGCACCATTCTCTCTCATGGGAGCTGCCTGCCTGCAAGAGATGTTTTTCACCGCACCTCTAGGACCTAAGTCACCCCTCTGCGGGAAAGGTCTACCCTGGTCTAGCACTGCGGTGACCGTATGAGTAGGTACATCTAATTCTGAGAATCCGTTCATTAGCCTATGTGGTTCTTTCATGAATCTATGCTCTCAATCTTCCTCTCTGAGTGACAGATATGATATTTTGCTTCTATCCACCTTGCTATTTCTTCTTAGATTATTCAGAATCTAGGCAGGAAGGGAAAATGTCCTTATGTGACCCCTTGGAAACTCTACACATAATATAATATCTGACTTATTATAGTTGTTTAGCAAATATTTGTTGATTGACTGTTTAGAGATTATCACAAAAGGTTGATTGTGCAATTTAAGTTCTTCACCAACAGAAATGATTAGTATACAACAAGTTGAAACTTGATGGTTTAAATCTTGACTATCAGGGTCGTGCTTTTCAGATAATATAACAGAATGATCTGGGGTTCTGAGATCTAGGTTGGGCTAGAACATCCTTGGAGACTGGGTCGGAGGTGGAACACCACTTGATTCAAGACTTCATTAGAGGAGTGTGGTAGGCTATCTAAAAAGACTATTCCGTTTAAAGGATATACAGAAAGAGAAAATGTAGGCATGAGGTTAATAGGATAAAAACCAGGGATGCAGGAGAATAGATTAGAACAAAGGTCTATGGACAAGAGAAATGCTGGAGAAATACCCTGATCTGACTTGCATATAGCCACAGTGCATATTATTATGAATTCCATAACTGGAGGTTGTGGGAGGAGAGCGGGAAGGGATTTGGTCGAATTGTACTGGTTTGGCTGGTTTTGGGGAGGGCAGCAGTAACGGTCTGAGGCAGAGAGGATGTTCCTCAAGCTTAAGGATAGAACTAAACTGCATTTTACTTGAATAAAAAAAGACCATTTCCTGCCTGATTCAATTTAATTTTGCCAATGACTTTCTGCTCTTGAGTATTATTACCAAAATATGCTCATCATTAAAACAGCCACATATTAAAGTAGAAACAATAAATTAAAGCTTCCTTTCATAATAAACAACTATTTAGGTACAGGCTTTACCAAATCACACAATATTTAATTTTAGCAATTCCCCCAGAATCTCAACTTCTAAAAAGCATTTCCTGCTATTTGTCCTCAAGGTTCAGGTTTGGACTGGAGCAACTCCCACTGACCTCTGAACAGCTGACACTACCTCAGCCCCAGTGCTCTAGTCAGTCTCTGCACATTATTCAGCACAAGTGAAGGGAAAGCCCTGGTCCCTTGTTCAGAAGCTATTATTTTCACTCTCGTCATATGGCAAAAGAAAAGGAAAAAAAGGGGGGGGGAGGCAACTACATAGTTCGTGTTGACATGAAAAGAGTAAACTGAGCTGACTTTGTTCTTCTATTAGTGGGTGTTTTTGGGTTTTTTTTAAGATTTATTTATTTATTTGAGAGAGGGAGGGGAGGAGCAGAGGAAAAGGGAGAGAGAGCCTTTGAAGCAGATTCCCTGCTGAGTGCAGACTCCTGCCTGGGGCTTCATCTCATGACCGAGATCACAGACCTGAGCCAAAACCAAGAGTCAGAAGCTTAACCAACTGCCACCCAGGCACCCCAGTGACTGTTTTTCTAAATTATTTTTTAGATTCTCTCCCAATATCAGGTGTTTGTTTTTAACTGTATATAGCGGGCTCTTATCTATATGTTACTATGTACTACTTGAGTGTATGGTTTATGATAGCTACTCAGCACAGTGAGAAAGTTGTCTCTTTAAAAGTTATTTTAGGGGCGCCTGGGTGGCTCAGTCGGTTAAGCGGTTGCCTTCGGCTCAGGTCATGATCCCAGGGTCCTGGGATCGAGCCCCATGTCCGGCTCCCTGCTCAGCAGAGAGCCTGCTTCTCCCTCTCCCTCTGCCTGCCACTCTGCCTACTTGTGCTCTCTATCTCTCTGTCAAATAAATAAATAAAATCTTTAAAAAAAAAAGTTATTTTAAATATGCAAACAAAAGGGGCACCTTTCCGCTCAGGTCATGATCCCAGGGCCCTGGGATTGAGTCCTGCATCAGGCTCCCTACTCAGCGGGAAGCCTGTTTCTCCCTCTCCTGCTCACCCTGCTTGTGCTCTCTCTCTCTGTCAAATAAATAAAAATGTTTTTTAAAAAATATGCAAACAAAAAAATGCAGAAAAAGTTAAAAATTTAAAAATAGTAAAAGTACTAAGCAAATGGCAGATTATCAATGTAAATTTATGAAGTTATAACATACTATAATCACGTTAAAAATTCACAGTTTAAAAAGTCATAATGTATAATTTAACTTGTAATTTACCTCGAATAGTTCAGAAAAAAGTGTGTGTGTGTGTGTGTGTGTGTGTAATACAAATGTTAATTAACATCCAAATACAGCAAACATAAAAGTGAACGCAAGAAGAACCAAGCAGATTATCTCAGACTCAATTCAGTTATTTGCCAAAAGATTTATGAGGTGAATTTTACTTATTGGTCCTTATGGGAATTTGAATTCAAAGAGCAAGGTACATAGTGTCTGTGACTTACTGCCTCTGGAAATCCTGACTACCCCCTTGATGTGCAAAAACTTGCCTAGCTCTCCTTGTATTTCCAATGTTATTATCTAACAAGTCAATTCAAGGATGGCAATTGAATCTATGTAACAAAGGCAATATCCAAACCATTTTTCATCATGTAACCTTAATATAAGCATAAACATAAACACATATAAAGATAAACAGTAATAAATAATACAAACTATATCATCGTATTTTTGATTTTCAAAAGGAAACAAGATTCAACACAATAGCTCACCATTTTATCTCTAGTCCCAGAACACTGCCTGGCATAAAGTAGGCACATAATAAATTTTTGTTAAATGAATAAATGAACAAATGAATGAATTAATGAATAAAATATAATACATGTAATATTCTTAGTACAAAAATTGAAATCTAGAACTCGGTATGCTAGCTCTTAGCAATACTAGTACATTGTCATTAGTATGTACTACATTAAACAGATATTTGCTCTCCTAAGAATGTAGTCAAGCTATTCCTCAAACAATGGGAATAGTATCAAAATTGTCAAAGACACATGTATGTTTGTATATAATATGCACACACACACACACACACACACACACACACATACACAGGCACAATGCCTCCAAGTTTTAAAAGAATTAAGGCTATACTTTAAAAATATTAATCTTAAAAAAATGCAATCCAACCCTTGAATTATAAAATAATGGTGAAGCCCTTTATCTCCTTTTAACTTTGAACTTATGCTAGGTATTTATAAAAGCAAGAAATAGTAATATTAGCTAGTATTTGTGAGGCACTTATTAAATACTCACCTTATGGCTTTTGTATAAGTTCTACATAATTTTTAAGTGATTCATATATTTAATTTAACACTGTGAGAAAGAGGCTATTACTTCTTTCAATTGTACAAATGAAAAAATCAGGGCATAGCCAAGTTGCTCACAATCACACAGCCAGAATGCAGCAGAATCAGCCTGGAGTCCAGGTTCATTACTGCTATACTATTCTGCATCTCAGTGGCAAATGAGATTCGGGTGATAAGATAATGAGAGACAAAGGATGACATCACTACTGAGAGTCTGAAACAAAACCACAAAGCTAAATTTGTTGCTTAGAGAGAGTTATTCTGCCCATACACAAACTCCCCAAGCAGAATAGACTACTGATGTTGCATAGGAGTTTCAGGAAGCAAGGAGTTCAGGAATTGGCAGATTTACAGAGGCAAAAGCAGGTAGACATTAGCTGTGGAAGCATGGTTATGTGGGTCAGACTGTTGGTAATACTTTGATTTTCAAAACATGTTCACCGAAGTTAAGTTTGGCTCACTTTCAGAAGTAAGGTGCTGTCACTGGTTGGTTGGCCTGAAGAATTATATGCATTGAGGTGAGTAGTCTTTGACAGGTTTAAAACCAGTTCTGGTAGTTATTTGTTACCATGGCTAAAAAACAATTAGTCTTTTACTAGGAGGGTGGGAACTATTATTCTTAAACCTCCCTTTCGATCCTCTCTCCACCAAAGCTGCCAAAGAAACCATCAAGGATTGTCCAGATTTTCATCATTGTTATTGATGCACCTTGAAAAAAAATGTTTTATTTGTAGAGATGTGGTTTCCAGTTTGAGGGGAATCAGCTTGATTTATTTTTGTTTTATCTTTGAGCCATCCATTAAAACAGTAGCTACATCGAAGCATTTAAGGTTCTGGCTAACAGACATGGACAACAGTGAAACAAACAAACAAAAAAATTAAAAGTATTGCAAGAAGAGACTAGAAGTTACTCTGGAAACATAACCCTAGATTTCTCAGGCTTACCCAAGTAAACAAGTTCCAACAATTCCCTAAGTCTACCTTTAGTCAGTTGTCTTTTCTTTTAGTTTAAATGTTATCAGGGGATGAATTGAGTTCCCTCAAAATTCATATGTTGAAGTCCTAACCCTCACTACCTTAGAATGTGGCTGTATTTGGGATATGGTCTTTAAAGAGGTTATTAAGTTAAAGTGAAGTCATTAAGGTGGGCCCAACCCAAGTCCAATATGACTTATAAGAAGTCCTTATAAGAAGAGGCAAAGAACCTGTACTCCGAAAACTATAGAATACTCATGAAAGAAATTGAGGAAGACATAAAGAAATGGAAAAATGTTCCATGCTCATGGATTAGAAGAACAAATATTGTTAAAATGTCTATACTACACAAAGCAATCCACACATTTAATGCAACCTCTATCATGTGGACAGTCACATGCAGAAGAATGAAACTGGACCATTTCCTTACACCATACACAAAAATAGAAAATAGATGAAAGATGTAAATGTGAGATAGGAATCCATCAAAATCCTAGAGGAGAATACAGGCAGCAACTTCTTCAACCACGACCATAGCAACTTCTTGCTAGACACATCTCCAAAGGCAAAGGAAACAAAGGCAAAAATGAACTATTGGGACTTGATCAAGATAAAAAGCTTTTGCACAACAAAGGAAACAGTCAACAAAACCAAAAGACAACTGACAGAATGGGAGAAGATATTTGCAAATGACATACCAGATAAAGGGCTAGTATCCAAAATCTATAAAGAACTTATCAAACTCAACACCCAAGGAACAAATAATCCAGTCAAGAAATGGACTGAAGACATGAGCAGACATTTCTCCAAAGAAGACATCCAAATGGCCAACAGACACATGAAAAAATGCTCCACATCATTTGGCATCAGGGAAATACAAATCAAAACCACAGTGTGATACCACCTCATACCCGTCAGAATGGCTAAAATTAACAAGTCAGGAAACGACAGATGTTGGTGAGGATGCAGAGAAAGGGGAACCCTCCTACACTGTTGGTGGGAATGCAAGCTGGTGCAGCCACTCTGGAAAACAGTATGGAGGTTCCTCAAAAAGGTGAAAATGGAGCTACCCTATGACCCAGCAATTGCACTACTGGGTATTTACCCCAAAGATACAAATGCAGTGATCTGAAGGGGCACCTGCACCCCTTTGTTTATGGCAGCAATGTCCACAATAGCCAAACTATGGAAAGAGTCCAGATGTCCATCGACAGATGAATGGATAAAGAAGATGTGGTGTGTGTGTGTGTGTGTGTGTGTGTGTATGTGTGTATGTGTGTGTGTGTGTAGAGAGAAAGAGAGAGAGAGAGAATAGAATATTACACAGCCATCAAAAATGTAATCTTGCCATTTGCAATGACATGGATGGAACTAGAAGGTATTATGCTAGTGAAATAAGTCAGAGAAAGACAATTATCATATGATCTCACTGATATGTGGAATTTGAGAAACAAGGCAGAGGATCATAGGGGAAGAGAGGAAAAAATGAAACAAGATGAAACCAGAGAGGGAGACAAACCATAAAAGACTCTTAATCTCAAGAAACAAACTGAGGGTTGCTGGAGTGGAGGGGGGTGGGAGAGAGGAGGCGGCTGGGTGATGGACATTGGGGAGGGTATGTGCTATGGTGAGCACTGTGTATTGTGTAAGACTGATGAATCACAGACCTGTACCTCTGAAACAAATAATAGATTATATGTTAATAATAATAATAATAAAAAGAAGAGGTCCTTATAAGAGGAGATTAAGACACAAACACACACAGCGATGACCATGTGAAGACAGAGGGAGGAGAAAATGAACATCTACAAGCCAAAGAGAGAGGCCTCAGAAGAAATCAACCCTGCTAAAAACCTTGATCTCAGACTTCTAGCCTCCAGAATTGTGAGCAAACAAGTTTCTGTTATTTAAGGCACTCAATCTGTGATACTTTGTTATAGTAGTCCTGGCAAACTAATACAGCTATAGATTGTTTCAAGTCACCTATGCGTTAACCCATTATAACATGGAATGTAAACAACAGTGTGGATTCCTCTGTGCTTACCCAAAAGGAAACCCAAGTCTCTTAAATTTTCCATAAATACTTATGCTAAGGATTTTAAACATTTCCATGCCCCCAACGCATGAACTATATTATTTGTTATATCAGCCAAAGTAAATAGACAATTTTAATGACCGTCCCAAGTCATCTCATGCCTATGATGGTATTATTACCTTTAGGAGTTTCTTTCACCAATTCTTGTTTATTTTACCAGGATGAGTTTATTCCTGTATTATAGCTTCAGCCTTCAGGTACTTTCTGAGTCTGATTCTGTTGTCTCTTAATACCGAGTTGTGATTTCTTGGCTTTTGTGTGCCTCGTAATTTTTTTATTGCATGCTAGACATCACATGTAGAACAGTAGAGACTTAATAGTGTTTATGCCTGGATATGGACACACTTCTTCAGCTAGCCCTTTCTAACTATGAAACATTTGGTGTTCTACATTAACCAGTTCCTTAAAATCCAACACAGCACAGAGGTTAATTTAGTTATGTTATACTGGAACATTGTTTTTAATTTTGGAAGTAATATTTTAAGAATGGCTTATGAAGATTTGGCCATATGAATAATCTCATATCTGTGTAGATTGCTATTAAATTTAGGGGGGTCAGTTAATGTCTTATTATTTGTTATTACTTACTTAGATATTATTATTATTCAGCTTTCATTAAGTCATTCTACTATAATAAACACTCTATGACAACAAATCTTTCAGCAACGAAGGTTAATTTTATGCTCATGTTTAAGGCCCTTTGCCGGTTGGCCTCGGCTGTGCTCCCTGTTGTGTTCATTCTGGAACTCAAGCTAAAGGAGCAACTCTTATTCAGGACATGCGATTCTAGAGGCAGAGGGACTAGAATAGGCAAACCACCTGATGCCTTTCACACCTGCAGATCAGACACGGCATTAGTCACTGTTTGCGATCTTCAGAAGCAGATGCTAAAATGGAATTTGGGGGGCATGGTGTGATCTGAAGTCAACACCTGTGAAGAAAATGGAAGGAGCAGATTGGTCAGAAAAGAAGCAAACGATGAGGCAGGGTTAAAGCTTTTGTCAACCCAGAGGGGAGCTCTGGAGCAAACACTGCCAGCAGTGTATCCCAAATGAGGCTAAAATTGCTTGCCCTTTATACTCCCTACTCACTCAGGTACGAGATGCAGCCTGTCCTGGGAAGGTCATGATCCCGAGGAGAGGCAGCTCTCTCAGGCTAAGGTGGACCTCAAAGAACCTAACAGCTGGAGGCTGTCTGCCAATGGCACTCCCCACCTAGGCAGTAAGTCCTTCCTTTTGAAGGGGGATCTGAGTAGAGCATCTCTAAAATGCTGCTCTATACATTCTGCTTACATTTCTATAGCCAGAGCAATTCATATGGTCAAGTCTGTCATCAGTGAGGCTGAACTGTACTCTTCTCAACAGGAAGTGGGTTGGAGGGAGGCTAAGAGCAGATTCCAAAGTAGGAGCCATGAAGGGATGGACCAGTATAGAAGAGCAGCAAATAATGAAAACAGTCATACAATGTATCACAGTATCCAAAGGCCAGAGTTGTCCAATCTCACGTCCTCATTTTATAGTTTAGAACCCAGAGACCCAGAGATATTAAGTGACTTGCCCATATGATATATGTAATTCTTAACAGTGTACCTGGTACACAGTAAGCACTCAAATTCTCTAGACAACAAAAACCCAAACATAACTAATTAGCCAATTTGCTGATGGTATCTATACTTTGTTCAAAGAGATCGTAAACTCAGTAACTGGTGTCTTTCATGTTGGCTTGTCCAAGCTCTGTGGACACTTAGGTTTGGTTTTGTCTGCTCTGTAAAGGATTTACTGCTTATCCTCCAACTTGCTATCTTTTAAAAAACTTGCTACAATCTTTTATCTGCTGATGTCTCCTCTCCCTCTCACTTTTGTCCTTGTGAGTTGTTATTCCTTCTTTGTCAGTTTAGCGAGCTGTTACATGGTGTTGAATATTCCATGTTTAACCTAAAGTTCATAATTTAACTTAAACCACTGATATGACTGTTTAAAATGGTAACTAGTATGGAAGGGACATATTTGCATTCAGTAACACAATTTAAACTCTCAAAGCTTAAACCTTTTCACAAAGATATCATATATATGTTATATATAAATATAATATATTTATATTTAAAGAATCATCCTTGGGGCTCTTGGGTGTCTCAGTCTGTTAAGCGTCTGCCTTCAGCTCAAGTCATGATCTCAGGATCCTGGGATGAGCCCCACATTGGGCTCCCTGCTCAGCAGGGAGCCTGCTTCTCCTTCTCCTCCCCACTCATGCTCTCTGTTGCTATTTCTGTCTCTCTCTCTCTCAAATAAATAAAATCTTAAAAAAAAACAAAAATAAATAAAAAATCATCCTTGGGCACCTGGGTGGTACAGTCAACTGGGTGTCTGACTTTTGGGTTAACCTGGGGTCATGATCTGGGGTTATGGGATAGAGCCACTCAATGGGCTCCACTCTCAGTGCGGAGTCTGCTTGGGACTCTTTCTCCCTCTCCCTCTGCCCCTGCCCACTCTCTCTCGCTCTCTCTCAAATAAATCTTTTTAAAAAAAGAACTCATCATTTTTTTTAATGGATCTAGCTGCCATGTACAAGATGCTTAACTCTTAATATTACATGTTTCTAAGGGGCTTCGTTACTGAAACCTGCATGTTTTTAAAGACTAAAAATTTCATTGTGAAAGGATTTCAACCTAAAACAGAACTGGAGGATATAAAATGGAGAATCTCATGCACGTACCTCAGAAGAACAGAACTATTTTTTTAAAGATTTTATTTACTTATTTGACAGGGAGAGAGACACAGCGAGAGGGGGAACACAGCAGGGGGAGTGGGAGAGGGAGAAGCAGGCTTCCCGCGGAGCAGGGAGCCCAATGTGGAGCTCGATCCCAGGACCCTGGGATCATGACCTGATCCGAAGGCAGACATTTAACTGACAGAGCCACCCAGGAGCCCCAGAAGAACAGAACTTTAGATATGAAAGACTGATTTCCATTAATTGCTTGATTTATGGAAAACTGAGACCTATCTCCTGACCAATGAACATCTGCCAAGAAACTCTCTCCCCATTCTCAAGCCAGTGAAATTTCTGCGTGGACTCTGGCTGTTCTCCCCCTTCTGTGCACCCCTTGCCTGTAAATATAGCCCACCCCAAAGCCTCAGTGGACTCTCCTATAGCTCGCTCCTATAGCTGCATGTGTTTCCTGAATTGCAATTCCTCTGCCATTCCCAAATAAACTTACTTTCTGGTCATTTGAGCTTGTCTCAGTTTACCACTTAATTTATGTTGACTTCATGTTTTCTTAAGTTAGTGGGTGATCATAATTTAAATTATGAACAAATTCTTTTAACTATTATAAATGGAGAGTATATTAATACTAGACCTTGACATATTTGGCTGTGCTCTCTTCCACAGATATAGGAGTTCAAATTCATTGCATGGCCAGATCTCTTCTTTATTGCCTCAGGCATATTATTAACACATTATGAATAATCCCTTAAAGTTACTCCCTTCCAATACTTTGAAACATCCAAAACATACATTAATTAATAATCAAGGATAGATATGATACTGTGCTTTACAAGAAATATATTGATGGTCTTCCTCCCATTCCTGGCACAAAGCTCCTAAAATCCTTGGGATTTCCTAAGGGATTAGAAGGATAAAAGTGTCTTTTATTATCCATAATAAGCCTCTTTCAACCACACCTGAGTTTATGTTAATGAGGTGATCTCTGGAAAGTCCCTAAGTAACCCAAGAGTGTGGTTTGGTTGCCAGGGGAACTAACCTTGATTAGAAGGTTGGACTTTTAGGGGCGCCTGGGTGGCTCAGTCGTTAAGCATCTGCCTTCGGCTCAGGTCACGATCCGGGGATCCTGGGATTGAGCCCCACATCGGGCTTCCTGCTCAGCAAGGAGCCTGCTTCTCCCTCTCCCACTCCCCCTGCTTGTGTTCCCTCTCTGTCTCTCTCTCTGTGTCAAATAAATAAATAAAATCTTAAAAAAAAAAAAAAGGCTGGAATTTTAAGCACTCCCTCACCATCTCCCCTATCTCTGGGGAGGGAAGAGGAGCTGGAGATTGAGTTAAATCACCAATGGTTGATTACTTAATCAATCATGCCTAGGTAATAAAGCCTACATAAAAACCTGGAGGACAGCACTTGGAGAGCTTCCAGGGTTGGTGAACATGGACGTGCAGGGAGAGTGGCACATGCCCAAGGAGGACATTTCATGCCCTTTTCCCCCGTACCTTGCCCTAAGTATCACTTCCATTTAGCTGTTCCTTAATTATACCCTTTTATAATAAATAGTAATCTAGTTAAGTGAACTGTTTTCCCAAGTTCTGTCAGCCACTCTACCAAATTAATTGATCTCCCAAAAGGGGTTATAGAAACCTCCAATTTATAGCCAATGGGTCAGAAGTGAGGGTAACAACCTGTACTTGGGATCAATGTCTGAAGTTGTGGGTGGGGGGTGGGAGGCAGTCTTGTGGGACTGAGGCCTTCACCTGTGGGATCTGATGCTATTTCCAGGTAGATAGTGTCAGAATTGAGTTAAATTGTAGGACACCCAACTTGTATCACAGGATTGCTTGATGTGTGGAAATCCACACATTTGGTGTCAGAAGGGAAGAAGCATTGTACCAAAGCACTGAGAGAAGAGGGAACACACAGAAGTATTTTTCCTTTACAACCGATTACAAATTTTTATCACTGAACCATCGTTCACATGTTGCTAGAATAAATCAATTTTCAAACAGCTCTTCTACTTCCTGAAAAGGAGACTAAAGATCCTTCAACAGGAGGCAGGCTTTTTTTACTATAGTTTCAGATACTAAAAGCACAGGTATGCTGATACAATCTCACGAAGGAATGTAAAGGACAGATATAAGGACATCTGAGAGGAGATAAAGATAGCATGTGATTATGAGCCCTTTCAGAAGAATAAACGTAAGGAGCAAGGGGCAGGGGGCAGGCTATTCCTGGAGCATGGTTTTTGCCTAACTTATTTTATGACTTGTGGGAAGTTAACAGATATTTTTGTCCTGAAAGTCCCCTTAAAATTTGTTCAGTAGGGGAAATTTTTCATTTCCTTCTAGATGAAATCTATGTCTCAATCAGGCCTCATTGCTTATTGACTCACTCTGATGTAATAGATGGTCCGTGCAGTCACTTTTAGTTAAAAAAAAAAGTCTCAGTTCAGAATTAGATGGTTCAATCCAATGTATTCATCAACACTTCAGTCTTCACTCCACGGTGAATATTTTCTTCTTCCTCCCCCAGCAGAGGCCTATGGTTGACTGTCGCTGGTCTTAGGGAAAGAGTATGGGCTTGCTCTGTTCTATGTCCCCACTTACTTCTTCCTTCACTCTCAAGCCCCAGATTAGAGTAGAAGAGGGACATGAAATGAAGGAGTTAGGACATTACCTGCCTGATTAGACAGCTTATACTCTGAGTCTGCTAGTTCGTTAAGGCTGACTTTCTCTCTCGGGTATAGTTGTGGGTTCTAAGGAGGCAGCTTCTTTGACGGGGACAAATCCATTACTTTTGGTTTATAATTCCCCACCCCTTCCCCTAGTCCTTAGACACCATACCATTCATGGTCCACTCCACACAGACCTCACCTGCTGGAATCCTTAGTGATCCTATAGGCTAAAGTAGAACATGAAATGGTGCTGTGGAGGCCTCAAGGCTGTTTTAAAAAGACAACTTTTCTTTTTCTTTACAAATTCTCCCCACTCTCCACATTCTGATTACTTTTAAATTCTTGGCGACAACTAGGGTGTTGAAAAGTATTGCAAAGATTTGTTTTCTTTGAAAATTCTGCATTTTGTTTTGGCATCTCACTTTGGTAGTCAGATCTACTGAGTGGTTTTCAATCCTATCCAATGCAATACATACTTTCAATAATAAATCTTTTTATCACCCTCCTTTACTACCATGGAGTGAAATTTAGAAATAATACAACATACCTACATATATAATTTCAGAGAATCAATACAATGCCTCAACTGTGAAATAAAGGAGAAATAAAATTTCATGTACACAGTAAAATAATATGCATTTCCTTATTTAAATTTTCAGGTATGGCTCTACTAGAAAAGGAAGGCAGATGTTTCCCCTCAATTATAATAAATTAAATTGGATTTAAGAAAAGGCAATATTCAATTGAATTTGTCAAACTTTCTGCTCTATATTTGTCATTTTAAAATTAGGGATAAAAAATATATTCAGAGTTGGATAAAAGAGAGAAAGAGAGGTTCTTTCAACATGTATTCAATAAATGCAGAATGATCCATTTTAGCAATTCAAATTCCAGAAATGATACTGTCTTCAGTAATATATTTTGCACTCTTTACTAATCCCTAGTACCTCTGAAAACATAAAAACATTGTATGAAATCTCTCTTCTACTTATACAGTAATTGCATTCCTAAAAAATTCATGAAAACCAAGACAAAATATAAAGGTCTCTTACTTGAGAGACACTGGAAAGTCTCACGGACCATGGGACAATTCGTCATTGCGTGGGGCTGTCCTGCACACTGCACAACATCTAGCCCTCTTCATCCCAGCCCATTAAAGGCCACCCAATCATTGTAACACCCAATAAAGACCCAAAAACACCCTCTGAAACATTTCCTGGGCGAGTGTGTCATATCCCCATATAACCAATTTCTTATTCGTATTTTGTTAAAACACTTTCCAAAGGATCGAAGGTGATGATTAGGTTGATGAGAAAAAATAACTTTTAAAAAAAGAAGTATAAAGTGATGCTTTTATAATATTTCTTTACAACCTAATGTGACCAAAAATGCTAAATATCTGAATTAATAAAGCCTGTGCTGTTGATTTTCAGATATGGAAATTTCCCTGGTCAGATTTACAAATATTAGCTTTCATCACCTACATGAAATGCCTAGACAGGTGCTTAAAGCTGAACGCATTTTCATGAACGTGATGCCCATTGTTAGGAGAGAAAGAAACATACCCCCTTTGTGTACCTGCTTATGCAATCAGTTCTTATTTAGAAAAGCAAAGCACAAGTGATGAACAGTTTAATTGATACATACACTTCAGCATATCTTTAGCAGCTCATTATAAGGAAAGGAGGCCTGTCTCTTACAGGCTTTGCCTCTTCAAGAATCATCTTCTATGAGCTACTCTTCCTGAAGCTGCATTATGGCTGCATTATGGCTGAACAGATAAAACCTTATCTGTGCTCTTATATAAATCTCTTCCCGTGTGAAGGCAAGGATTAAAACAGTCTTTCCTGCAGTTAGCCTTGAGCTTATTCCTTGAACTATACCTTGAACCTCAACATTACCCTAGGGAAATCATTTACTCTCTTGGTTCCATCTGGAATTAGTGATTCTAACATCTTACACTTGTTATCCAAAAGTACTAACAACTTAGAATTGTTTGATGTGCATGAATAGCAGGTGTTATATGTGTGTTAAGGCCTTAAAGCTCCTCCCAAGGAATTCAATATTTGGAAGTGCCTTCCAAAACATTTAGGGCCAGAGAATCAAATTACTAATCTTCTGTTCACATAGGTATTATCCTTGGTATCTTCTTATGCTTGACTCTGAGAGATTGGCAGTCAGAGCCTATGCCACACAACTGCTATCTGAGAGACTTCATTATTTTATCTCTTTGTGTTGTCAGTGCAACCTTTCTAAAAATAGTAGAATATTGTTTTCTCCACATTTGGATTCATTTTCAGACATGAGAGTCTATACACAAACCAGTTATGAAACCAAAGAAAATGAAACTAAAGATGCATAATTTACAGTCAAGCCTGTTTTTATATTTAATAGCTTCTTCCTTAAGCACAGTTTTAGTACATAAAATTACATCTAAATTTCTCAAACTTGAATGTCACCAGAATTCAAGGTTCCATAAATATTATCATAGATCACCATTCTAATCATAGTAGAAAGCTCTGCTTAAATAATTGTCCTTTAAGATAAGAGCAAATGGAAACAAAATCCATTAAAACTTTAAATTTTCCCTCTGGTCATATTAGCCTGAGTAGTTAAATCATTAGTCATAGGCAATCTTTGTCTATATGCAAGTTTTTAAAGGATGTTATAATTGGAGAATAATCGAACTATCTATTCTAAGCATTCACAACTTTTTTTTGTAACTCCACATCAAGCCAAGTATAGAGTGGAAAATGAGCAGAGGCCTGATTTTATGGCTTAGAGAGCCAGTGGTCAGGCTACCTCTCCAGGCAGTGAAATCTTATCTCTGGTGATCCTCCAATGAAGGTTTGAATGTCTTGGGAATACAGGAAAAGAAATTCCTGCATTGAGTATGAAATTAGAGTGGATGAAGCTAAAAATTCACATGCAATAGGACAGATGATATCATTTATTAACATGGGGAGGAAGATTAGGTCCTTGAGGGGAAAACACTAGAAGAGCCACAGGGACCCCTGTCTTTTGACTACCCAGAATGCACTCACATTCATTCCCTTCCAGGCAACTCCCCCTTTCACATTCTCAGCAAAACTGCTTCATGTAAAACAAACTCTTCCTCTAGGATCCAAGAGCAATGCATGCAGTAGGCTTAACCAAGCAACACATTCCATCTCCTGGCCACATTGGTGATCTCTGGGGGGGTTACCAGACACAAGAGGCCAATCAGGATCGATAAAGCTCAATTCTAAAATTTTCTTTGCTGCATCAGGGAAGGGAGTAGTTCTTATCCTGGACTGGGTACTATTATGCTGTGAACCTGAAATTCTGTAAGGCCAACTGGTACAGCATGAAAAGGGAGCCAATCGAGAGGAAGCAGAGTAGAAAAGTAGATTCTGAGGATATCTTTTGAGTTCTGAACCAAATATGTCTGTTTGGTCACATAAACCATCAGTGTTTTTTGTTTTTGTTTTTGTTTTTGTTTTGCCTATTTGATAAAGCAATTTGAGTTGGATCTTTAAAAAAAGTCCTAACAGGTAAAATGAGGGTAAGAGTTCTCTACTCCAACCCAGTCCTAAGGATGGTGTCAGACACATAGTAGGTGCTCAAGAAATACTTGCTGAATGAATGAATAAACTCACTAACGGGACTTTAGACAACTGGAAAGACTCAGGAGAAGAGGTGAGGCAGAAGTGGATGGTGACAATGTGTTGGTGAGGAGATTGTGGAAAAGGACAGGAGAGGTTTCTAGCAATTATTATGAATGTGAAACTTTAGGGAGATGGAGAGATATAAGGAGAACTTTTAGAAGTTTTGCTCTATGATAAACTACTCCTATACAAAGGAAATTTAACCTAATCTTCTGTAGTCTATGGTTCAAGGATTTTGGAGTTAGACTTATGTCTTTGAAAATGAGTTCTTGGAAAAGCTGGCTTCAAGACAAAGCACACTTGCCAGGTTTAATGAGGATTACCCATATGTGTGTAAATTCCTTAAGTAGAAATAAATTTCAAAACTGTTGCTAAAAATAGTCATGTCTTGACCTTTCATCAAGAGAAAAAAAATAAAAGGAACTTTTTTTTTCCTTCAAGCATGGCCTTGATTGGAAAGTTAATATCATTTAACAAGATAATTCAAAATGCTTATGCAATAAACCTGTGGATATTTACTTCAATAAATTCAACTCAAATTTTTGGCCATCTAAGTTCATTTCTTACAGATTCCTCTTTTATGTCAAGTTAATCATTTTGCTCCTTTTTTAAAGGAAATCCTTACTGGTTTTACAGATAAAAAAAAAGATGTACATCAGAGAATCAAGAAATTTGATTATTATATAAATTGACTTTGACAGACCTATAATTTTTCATAAACTTAGAAAAATATTCATGATGACCTATAACTCAGTAATGTTTATGATAAAAAAATGTTTCTAACAGGGGTGCCTGGGTGGCTCAGTCATTAAGTGTCTGCCTTCAGCTCAGGTCATGATCCCAGGGTCCTGGGATCGAGCCCCACATTGGGCTCCCTATTCAGCGGGAAGCCTGCTTCTCCCTCTCCCTCAGCCTGCTGCTTCCCCTGTTTGTGCTCTCTCCCTCTCAATTGAATAAATAAAATCTTTAAAAAAAAAATGTTTCTAACAGAAACACTACCATGCAAATATTGACCAGCCAAATATTTTAAATACTGCTATTATAGCTTTTGCTCCATTAAGTTGCAGGTTTTGGAAGAAGATTTCAAGGAATATTTTTAGCTTTTTAAAAAGAACCAATCTATAATGTGATGCTAACATGAGCACCCTGTAAGACATTATCATTAAATCCATCGGCCTGGACATACTCAGAGGCTTTAAGCAAATGATAGAAAATAAAAAAAGGGCTCTCCATGACACCAGGGACAACGATAGATACATGACTGTAAATTCTAAGTAACTCTCTATATGACCTTAAGTGTCTTTCTTCCTTCTTTATATCTCTCTAAGTCAAGTAAGGTATTTATGAAGCACGTCTTTAACGGTATTTAAGATCCACTCAATTATTGCAACCCTAGGAACATAACACTTAAAACACGTTAGTGAAGAACGGAAATATCAGATGACTAATAAAAAGTAAGAACTGATGATATTTGAAATTATTTCTCCTTGAGCAAATAACAGTGTGCCATTTGTTCATACTTGGTTTATCAGCATTTCAAAACTAAAGCATTTTTTAGTGATTTTTTTAAAGAGGCTATATCCCCAAGGTATATATCAAAATCAGGGGAAACATGCATCGTGTGAAAAATAACTATTTACCCTTTGTTTTGACTGATTTCTAGTTTTAAAATATTTGCTTTTTATCTCAAAAAATATTAAAGAGAATTTTTAATCATCAACAGTAGTGTATGATTTTTAAAAGTAGAAAAATACTAATTTAGTAGGTTTAAGGACAAAAGAAAGGTAAATTAAATTGCACTTAGAAACCTGAAAACTCAGAAGACACAATTAACTATGAAAAGGGATACTGGGGGGAAACACAGTATTTGACATGCTAACACATTTTCTACTTGAGTTGGGTCTTATTTATTTTTAAAAATGAAATGAGATTTGAATCTACTGTGACAGATTATGACAGAGCCTTTACCAAAATCTTGGCTCACAGAGAAAATGATATTTACAAGATACTCTGGGGTAATGGATGAATTTGCTCCTAAGTGAGGTGACAGCCAAAGGCTCTGGGCCACCCCCCAGGCACAACTCAGCTGCTTTAGTGACTGAGGGGATCAATATCTCCACACATCTGTGTCCATTGTTACATAATCTGTGGGAGAATTTTGCTCTCCAAAATGAGAGGGCATGTAAATTTTCCACCACTTCTGGAAAACAGTTCAAAGTACACCCATTCACAGTAATAAGTCAGCAAAAATCCACTACACTATTGCAATATTATTCTAGACGAGCTATTTAGGAGCCAAAGGGTAATACAAGCTCAGACTTGCATCCAAAAACAAGAGTTGTTGCTTTCATTTTATAATCACACCAAAAATGAAGCACTCAGTATTATGGTTAAAGTTTGAATCCATGTTTATTGGTTAATATCTAATGTATTTAAAAATTCAACTGTCTTATATTTGGACAACTAACCAAAATTAATTACCCAAATTTAATCTTGTAAAGTAGATGCTTTCTCCTTGTCACTTGTAGTTTGGGGGTGCCTGGGTAATTCTGTTGGTTAAGCGTCTGCCTTCGGCTCAGGTCCTGGTCCCAGGGTGCTGGGACTAAGCCCTGCGTTGGGCTCCCTGCTCCACGGAGAGTCTGCTTCTCCCTCTCCCTCTGCCCCTCCCTCTGCTTGTGCCCTTTCTCTCTCTCTTTCTCTCAAATAAATAAAATCTTTTTAAAAAAAAAAACCACCAGATAATGGTAATTAATTTTATCTCATGAAAAAAAATTAACATGGTTTTAGGAATATTTAAAATTCCATATGTGGTTTGCCTTTGTGGCTCACTTTATATCTTTATTGAATAGTGCTAGCCTAGAGCAAAGCTATGTGGGAAAAAAGAAAAAGATGAAATTAGCATACAGTAGAAAGAAAAAAGATGCTCTAGAATACATCAGGAAAGAGATATTTATTAAACACCTAAAATGTTTCTATTAATTCCTCAGTAAGAAGGAACTATAAATTAAGAATCCCATTGTGGTTGGCCTAACTTAACTGCATGTGGTTGTCACTCTGTAAAGAGGATTTAGTTATTCTAAATGAAATCTTTTGTTATATAAATTATAAATCTCTCCTTTAAGTGTTGTGATTGATAGGTAGGTAGGTAGATTGATAGATGATAGATAAATAGATAGATAGATAATAGATGATGATAGATAGATAGATAGATAGATAGATAGATAGATAGATAGATAGATAATCTCTACTCCATGGAGCTTCACTGGCAATTGCAAAAAAAGATTCTGATGAAGAAAATGTGGCCACATTACAAGTGTACGTTTTATGTAGAATTGCCAAGGTATAGAAGGTCAACTACTTCATTTGTGTTTTCAAGGGAAGTAAACACTTAATTATTCAAGACAGATGATTAACGCTCTTCTTTTAAAGATTTCCAAATATTCTGGAAGAAGAGCTATACTGTATTTGGCATCTTTGCCCCTTCTCGAGACATTGGGAACTTCCAGAAAGTTCTTGTTTTCCTCCCCTGGGCTCCGAGGTGCAAGATAGCTTCTTTTCCTATGGACTGGCTGCACCTACATTTGTCCTCCCGGCTCAAGACCCTCCTTTCCTCTTGTTTTAAAGAGGTGTGTTATCAATTGCCATATATTTGACCCTTAGCATTTGCATTCAGTAACAGTCCATTTAAATTTATTCTGACAGCCAATGATAAGGAAAAAAAAAAGATGGAAATAGTCAGTGACTTCAGTTTTCCAAGTGGATTTCACAAATAGTTAAGAAAACACTGAATCTGCTATGTCAAAATAAGTACATTTTCAGGCTTTTCCCATTCCATTCAACCATCAGGTAGAGAACATGGTGCTTTTTCAAGAAGCAAGCATAGAGAACTACCTACTTTCTACTGTATCCCCAACTATCATCATTCCTAATACTAGTCTTCAATGCAATTCTGAGGTAGATGATTGATAGATGATAGATGATGATAGATAGATAGATAGATAGATAGATAGATAGATAGATAGATAGATAGATGATAGACAAACTTTGCTTTTTAGGTAATGAAGAAACACTGAAATTTAATCTGGTGGGGGAAAATGTCCATAGTATACTACTTCTAAAGATTTTTTTATAAAAGATCCAAAGATCTTATGGCTAATTATGACTAAGTATTTATTATATGCCAGATGCCGCTTTCACCACTCTAAGAGCACTAACTCACTTAAATTCATGACAACTCTATGTGGTAGATAGTATTATTATCCACATCTTTAAGATGAGATGAGATGAGATGAGAAGACAAAAAAAAAAAGATGAGAAGACAAGCTCAGAAAGTTAAATTACTTGCTGGCAGACAGGTTCCTAGTAAAGAGCAGAGCTGAGACTGAACTCAAATATGTCTGTAGAATCCAGGCTCCCAGTCACTGCACAATTCTGCCTCTCTCAAGGCTGAATTCATACGTAAGTCAAAAGATTCTTATTTAGCACATAGTTTTTCTTCCAGTATTAATGATCCTTATTATTAATAATTAATATACAATCTCCAATTTTGCATTATGTTTGAAGGCAAAAATCATAGCTGTAACCTGCACCCAATATGACTTTATCAAGTGGTTCATTTGACAAACCCACCACTGAGCACCTAACATACATTAGATGCTCTAAAAAGCACTGGGAGTGGGAGATGAGCAAAACAGCCCCAGACCTTAATGACCTTACAGTTTGAGGTGTTCCTTAGCTGCAGTATGTGACAAATGCTACCCTCGTGGTGTGAATCTACTGCAATGAAGACACAGAGAAGGAAACAGTTAATTCTCCTTAGCAATATTAGAAAAGAATAAAAACTTGATAATGACTTAAAAAGACAGTTATTTTAAGTTTTTCACAATACAGGGGTCTCAGGTGGCTCAGTCGGTTAAGCATCCGCCTTTGGCTCAGGTCATGATCCCGGGGTCCTGGGATGGAGCCCCACGTTGGGCTCCCTGCTCAGTAGGGAGCCTGCTCCTCCCTCTTGCTCTGCCCCTCCACCCCACTCATGCCCTGTCTCTCTCTTTCTCAAATAAATAAATAAAATCTTAATAAATAAATAAATAAATTTTTCATAATACTTATACAGTTTCTACAAAAAAAAAATCACTTAGATGAGATGTAAATGAGTATGGGAAACTACAACCTTAAAAACATGATGCAACTAAAGAATTCTTTGGGGCCATATATTGCTAATACATAAATATATGAATAATGTATTCTCATACAGACATAAAAATATATTTCTCAAATGTTACAATCACATCATGTACAAACTTACTGCTAAGCTATCATTATTTTGCCACTATATTGGAAATTTTAATGATATGCCTTGGGGTTAGATAAGTTCCTGACAAAATCTCACCTCTTCTCTGACATTATTTACTGATGCATTCTTTCCCACACCTATGTTTAGTACAGTTTCTCAAGACAAAAGTCATATTAAGAGGGAGCAGACATCTTTCAAGCCCTGAGAACATTGCTATAGTAATGTATAGGTAAAAGAAGCAAGGGATAGTAATTATTATCTCTTTCTATCCTTCCTTCCTTCCTTCCTTCCTTCCTTCCTTCCCTCCTTTCTAAATAGTGGAGAGGTTCACCTTACTAGGAATAGTTAAGTTACCACAAAGACATGAAAGCACAACAGAAAATACCTTTTAGTTCCAAAGCCCATATTCGTGTACTCAAACTAGGATATTTTTAACAGATAATTTATTTTCTATAATAAATGAGCTTGAGTCAATTTACATTCTTCACAAAAATAAAACATTACAATAAGTTTTCTAATTGTATAAGATGTTATTCGGCATGTAACAGATACTACTCTCTGAAAGAAGAGTTTAATGGTGGGATTTGCTCCCTTGCAATTTCTTTGGAAACCACTTACTTCTAATTCAATGACATTTTAGTGGCAAAAGTTCAGAGGCTTAACTGTAAGATCTACTTATAAAATAATTCTACACTAAGCTATAATTAACCATTATTCTTTTATTTTGTTAAAGAGTTACATCAGATCCAATAAATGTAAGAAGATTTAATTATGTGCTTACATATGCATGGACAGTAAACATTGATTGCAAAATCAAATGTGGATTACTAGGTCAATTTTCTCAGTAAATTGTAATTTGCAGAATTACAAATTAATAGACTTATTATATCTGACTACATGGTTTATTAATGGAATTTTATTTCTGATTTGCCTCTATTCCTTTAACAGTATGAAAAATATATTTAATGCTAGGTACTACAGGAAAGGCACTAAATTTTGAGTCAAAAAATGAATACCAAATTCTGTCATGAACAAAGAGTTTATCAGTAGCTTCCTATATATTACAACAGAAATGCAATTTGTGATATGCTTTGTATCTTTTATGTATCTGAATACATAATGTGGTATATAGGTATATAGGTATGCATTACCTGTCCTACACTAGGACTAGTTTTTACTGATTGACACTTAGGCTTCAGACTTTTGGCTTCCAGTGAAATACAATATAAGAAATAGTACTAAAAATTGTAATAGCTAAAAAAAAAATGCAATAGCTAGAGAGATGTTGTTGAGATTGCTACTCACTAGAGCATCCTATATAAAGTGCCACATAATAAATATTTTTTTATCTTATAGACAGAAAAAGCTTTACACCCATTGTGAGCTGATTTTTTTCTTATTAATTATGTTCCTCATTTTACTTTGTCTACCTAGAAGATTACACCTAAATATGTAACCCAAATTCATTACATAGAGCACTATATTTTCCATGTTCTACTTGTAATTTCTAGTCTAACTTTTAAAATTTATATATTTTATTACTGACAACTATGACCCTGAACAAATCCCTTAATATCTAAATTTTCATTTTTCCATCTATAAAATAAAGGTAATACTCACAGGATGTTGTAAAACTCAAAATGGATTATTTATAGCAGTATTTACAGGTCATTTTTATAAATATTAGGACTTATTACCTGCTCAAAGAGAGCAGTATTGAAATTTGTATTGGGTTAATAACCTCAGTATTGGATATCTGCTACTGTTTTGGAGTGTCTTAAAACTTTCCTTTGAAAAACTATCCCTCCTCCTCCCTCACTACGCAGCTCCAGAGGTCAACACACAACTCAGACCTGACTAAAAAGCACCCCATGCTCCTGGCACATGACCCAAACTGGAACGAGGAAAGTCATACCTGAGATTTGCTGCAGCATAGGGAAACTGGTATTCTCATTTCACTGAAATTATTCACAATGAGATTATCTAAGTCTAGAGCTGCTAAGAGGACATTGTTTTCACTTCAGGGAGAGTATACTTTAGAAGAAAACAAAATCAGTGCAGAGGGAAGCAGATTTGAGACAGAGATGGTATTCTGACCACAAAGTTTGGGTCGTTTGATCCAACCATGTCTAAAGCCACCTGTACCTGCAAACACAGCATCATATGAGTTACAATCACTGTCTCTTGGGTTCACAATTTTAATTCAGGCAAATTCACAGGGCAGCAGAACTTATTTGGTCAACCTATAATACTGTTTTAAAATATGTCCAATCGGTATAGAAAATATAAACAAACTCGTCAGCCAGAATATTTTAAAAATAAGCCACCAAAACTGTGAGCAAAACGTTTGGGATTGTGAGAGGGAAAATCCTCTATACTGCAGTATGTTAATCCAGATTTTCTGAGAAGTAGGTGCTAAAATGGGATAAAAAGTTCAAGGATTTCATTAATAGAAATTTCTGAGTGGAAAAAAAGGCGGGGGGGGAGAAAGTCGGGGGAAAGCATTATAGATTGCAGTGCAGCCTAGAATGTTCAGGAAGGCCATGGGAGAGATCTTGAATCCAAAGTTGGCCCAGGTCTCCCAGGAACTGGCCTGCCTTAGTATCCCTGCCAGCCGGTCATGGACAGGAGGCAGTCATGGAAACAGGGTCTGGGCTCAGATGCAACAGTGGATTTCAGGGTGAGTGGCCAGAGCACTTGGTCAATTACACCCTGCAGTTTGAGGTCTGCCAAGGCACATTCTCATGGTTGACACCTATAGTGAGATCTTATGGCACAGATGATACAACTAAGGCTAAAGCAGCAGTTAAATATGGTGTCAAGTGATAAATATTGAATCAGAGGAAGAACAGCAAGAACTAAGTCAAATATTTTTCCTGATAATTCAGGAACAAGAAATACTGATGGCTTCATATGGATTCTTGGCACTGGATCATATGGCCTGATTAGTTGTAAGAACAAGTCTTTGCCTAACTTTTTTAGATGCAACTTGAGTAAGCACTTTCTTCTCCCCTTTCTGACCCCCTTATTTGTGTCTGTTTATCCTCCCAAAGTAAAAAGAATCATTATGACATGTCTAATACCAAAAACCAAGATAATAATCATGCTGTCATGATGTCAGGTCCAAACTTGTAATTTTCAGTTGTAATCTGCTGTTGTCAAGTCCCCAAATCAGAGCACATTATCTATTTCTTTTATATCTTCCCTAAGTTCTCAGTCAAGTTTTAGGAATCCACTTCCAGAGCCTGTACAATACTCTGTTCCATTCTCATGAAATGATCTTCACTCAGGGTGTACTTAACAGCTATCCTATCTGACTGGTAGAGGAGAGAATGGTGCAACACTCCAGGTAGAAAAGCAAGGCAATCAGTGAATGCTCTCAAAACTCCTCTTGCAATTTATTCCTGTGACAAAATTGCACCCTAAGGCTGAATGCACAGAGTCTAGGACTGTTTTCTTGAATTCCAGCCTCCCATTACTCTTGATTCTTGATTCATTGGCATTTTTTACGTTAATGCACTCACCATTGCCTACTGTTTCATGCCACTTCTATATCATCCATTAGGTGTGATGCTTTCTTACTTTTATATACTATGCAAAAAGTATTTTATCACTGTTTAAAACTTTTATTATGATCTCTTTAAATTCAATTTTAAAGTTGAGTTCTGGCAGTTTGATCCTATCATTTTAAGCCCCGTTTAAAAAGAAAAGAAGCAAAAACATTTCAGAGGAAGATAACCTGCAAGCAGAGAAGGACAAATCTATACACAGCACCAGAAGGAATCTTGTAGGTACAACATATGCACCAGATATTTAAAGCCCTGGTTTCAAAGCCAGACAATAAGAGTAGTACAATGGTTAGGGGCTCTTGCTCTAAAGATAGGCTACCTGGGTTCAAATCCCCATGTATATACTTCCTAACTCTATAACATGGAATAAGAAAATACGGATAGTGTTACTACCTACTTCTGAGAATGGTTTTTGTGGATCAAACAAGAAAATCCTACACAGGAGTTGGGTATGATTCTGGCATGTATCAAGGTTCATTTATTTTTTGTTTTGTATAAAATACTTTATAGCATGTGACCTGCAGCATTCAGTAGATACTATTGTGCCCATAAGGACATGTGTAGTTGTCAGGCCATATTTGCTGGTTTGGAGTTATAAAGTAACGGTCTCCATATTAAATCATGTTTAAAGATCCAGTCCAACTATTTATTCTGTCATCTATCAGTTAGAGCTGGTTGATAAGGGAATCCATTAGGTGTAGAAGCAAGGATCTAGCAGATATCCCATGCTGAAAGAACTTGCAGGAATTTAGGAGCCAGCTGCCAGGCTAAGTGCTAGTTAGATAGTAAAAAAGGAGTTTTTCTTGCTCTTCCTCCATTGCCAAGAGCCCAGGAAAACCGTGAGGAGCCAGAAGAAATACTGTGGAAATTTGAGATAGGCAGTTCAATGTCTTTTTTCTTCCTGATTTGCCTGGAAATAAGAAGCAGACTTCTCTTACTAAGAGAAGCTGGTGAGAAGGAATTTTTACTTTGTTGTTGTTGTTGTTGTTGTTTGCTCTTTGTTCTTCCTTTCCAGCTTTATTTATTTATTTATCTATTTTTTTAAGTAAACTCTATGCCCAACGTGGGGCTTAAACTCATGACCCTGAGATCAAGAGTTGCCATGCTTCACTGACTGAGCCAGCCAGGCACCCCCTTTCCACTTTATTGATATAATTGACATATGTCACTGTGTAAGTTGACGGCATACAACATGTTGGTTTGATGCATTTATAAATTACAAAATGATTTCCACCATAGCATTAGCCAACACTTTCATCCCATCACATAATTACCATTTCTTTTTTGTGATGAGAGCATTTAAGATTTACTCTCTTAGCAACATTTAAGTAAATAATTCAGTATTATTAGATATAACCACCATGCTGTACATTGTGTCCCCAGAGTTTATTTGTCCTATAGCCAGAAGTTTGCACCCTTTGGTCAATATCTCCCTATTTCACCCACCATCAACCCCTGGTAACTACCATTCTACTCTTTGTTTCTCTGAGTTTGGCTTTTATAGATTCCACATATAAATGATAACACAATATTTGTCTTTCTCTGTCCAACTTATTTCACTTAGTATAATACACTCAAATTTCATCCAAGTTGTCACAAATGGCAGAATTTCCTTCTTTCTCATGGCTGAATAGTATTCCATTTGTATGTATGTGTGTGTATATGTATGTGTGTATACACATATATATTATATATACATATATATGTGATTTATACATATTTTACATTGATTTATCTATCAATTCATTAACAAGCACTTAGGTTGTTTCCATATCTTGGTTATTGTGAATAATGCTGCAGTGAACCTAGGGGTACCAATATCTCTACAAGATCCTGATTTCAATTCCTTTGGATATATACCCAGAAGTGGGATTGCTGGATCATATGGCAGTTCTATTTTTAATTTTTTGAGGAATCTCCATACTATTTCCCATAGAGGCTATACCAGTTTATATTCTTACCAACAGTGCACAAGAACTTTCTTTTCTCCAAACCTTCATCAACACTTGCAATCTCTTATATTTTTGATGATAGTCATTCTAACAAGTGTGTTGTGATCTACTTGAGGTTTTGACTTAGATTTCTCTGATGATTATTGATGTCCAGAACCTTTCCATGTGCCTCTTGGTCATTTGTATGTCTTCTTTGGAAAACTATTCAGTTCCTCTGCTCATTTCTTATCAGGTTATTTGGTGGTTTTGCTATTGAGTTATATAAGTTCCTTATGTATTTTGAATATTAACCCCTTATCAGATATATGACTTGCACATATTTTTCTCCCATTCCATAGGTTGCTTTTCATTTTGTTGATTGTTTCTTTTGCTGTGCAGAAGCTTTTTTAGTTTGATGTAGTACCACTTGTTTATTTTTGCTTCTGTGGTTTGCACTTTTGGTGTCTATCCAAAAAATTATTGCCAAGACCAATGTCAAAGAGCTTTTTCCCTATGTTTTCTTCTAGGAGTTTTACAGTTTCAGATCTTATGTTTAACTTTTTAATTCATTTCAAGTTTATTTTTCTGAGTGGTATAAGATAAGGGTCCAATTTCATTCTTCTACATAATAAGCATGGCCATCCAGTTTTCCCAACACCATTTATTGAAAAGACTGTCCTTTCCTCATTGAATATTCTTGGCTTCCATATCAAATATTATATGTATGCATATGCAAAGGCATATTTTTGGGCTCCTGATTCTGTTCCATTGAGCAATGTGTCTGTTTTAATGCCAGGACCATACTGTTTTGATTACTATAGCTTTGCTGTATAGTTTGAAATCAGGAAATGTGATGCCTCTAGTTTCGTTCTTCTTTCTAAGGATTGCTTTGGCTATTTGGGGTCTTTTGTGCCTCCATACAAATTTTAGGATTATTTTTTGTATTTTTGTGGAAAAGGTCATTGTAATTTTGATAGAGATTATATTAAATCTATAGAAGGAAACCATTTTTAATGCAAAGTTAGCTAAAGCACCCTATAGGCCTGATGCTAAAATCCCTCCTATAGTCCCCTCATCATGCTAACTGTTGAGAAGAAGGGATACCTTTTTATAATTTGCAGAAGATACCTATATGCAAAGTTGGCCCTGAGTCCTGAATCCCTACATGTCTTTCTGGCCCTAATATTGTCTTATATATTGTTGTTTTGTCTTAGTAAATTTCTAAATTTATTTCGATAACTCCCTGCTACAATTCTAAATCAGGAATCTTCTCAGAGCAATGGAGAACTGGCCACTGCTTTTAAGCAAGGCTTTTAACATCTCTCCATTGGAAGTGAACAACACTCCATATAATGAGTGTTATTGCCATGGTGTAATTAAAGTCATTCAATACTGAAAAAATCTGCACAGTCACTCCCCAGGGCAGGACCCACCTCAAGATAATGGGGAATCCTAGAAAGCCTACATCTGGGACTTTGGCTTACCCTTGCCATACTCCCCAAAAGTAGAGCCTGCTTCAATACTCTAACATTTAACTAAAAACTTACTTTCTCCAAGGCCCACCTGGATTTTTCTCACACCTTACTGATTTTAGGGTTCACTACATGTTGTACCAGCTACATACTACTTCATTATAGACCTTCTACATGCTTATTCTGAAGCCAAACTACCTGGAGTCCATTGCCAGTGTCACCAGTTTCTGTGTGGCCCTAAACAAATTATTTAACAGTTTCTTCATCTGTAAAATGAGGATAATAATAGACATAATTCATATGAGAATTGAATGATTTAGTATTTTAAAGTCTTAAAAAGTGCCTGGCACATGGTGAGCACTCAATAAATGTTGGCAGTAGCGACCATTGTCTGAGTCTCTTATTACAGGCTACCATGGTGTCCAGACCCACTGAGCTCCACATTCTGATTGGGTTGTTCTCCTCTAAGTCAATCTGGCTGTTCAACCAATCTGAACCAATCTGGTTGGTGTTCCTGGTTTCTGGGTCTGGATTCACCAATTATGGGTTCAATAATCATAATGGGTAATACCATCTCTCATATTTCATATAATTTTTATAAAGCCACAGACTTATTTTGTGGTGTTAAGGTGAAAGTTGACTGTTTAATATGACATAATGGTAGAGTGATATGTAATAATTGGCTATACCTTTCAAATAGCAGTTAAAGGGAAAATTGGCTAGGTTCTTTTAAACATTAATATTTATATTTTATTCTTTTAATTAAACATCTAACTTTAGTCCAAAGAGATGCCAACATAATTTGGTTTTAAGGGGTGCATGGGTGGCTCAGTCAGTTAAGCACCTGCCTTCAGCTCAGGTCATGATCCCACAGTCCCGGGATCGAGCCCCACATCAGGCTCCCTGTTCAGTGGGAAGCCTGCTTCTCCCTCTCCCACACCCCCTGCTTGTGTTCCCTCTCTCGCTGTGTCTCTCTCTGTCAAATAAATAAATAAAACCTTTAAAAAAATTAAATTAAATTAAAAATAAATTTAGTTTTGAGAATTTAAACTCCCAGAATTCGTTCTAGCCTTAAAGAAACTAAATGCAAATTTGCATATTGACATGGCACATGTATAATTTTGCCTAATATTCAATATAGCAGACAATTATTTCATCAAATTAAAGGTAATTCCTTAAATATATTATAGATATTTATCATCCTAACAACATTTAGAGCCACAGAATACGTAGGCATATATGGGTTGTTCCAGACCTGATCATGCTCTTTTACTCAGTCCTAGTAACACATCCTTAGTTGGTAGAGTACTGGGCTATCAGGTGTGTGAATTTAGGCAAGTATCTGTTTCCTCATCTGTAACAAGCAAATAATAGAATCTCTTCTCATGGGTGTGTTGTGAGAATTGAATGAGTTAATTCAATTGAATGAGTTAATTAATATTCCAGCCCGGTGCCTGGAATAACAAATGTTAGCATTCGTCTTCATCTTCTTCTTCCAACCACCCCAATAACTCACATCTATGTAGTACTTTGTAACTGACAAAATAGAAGAACTAGTGAAGTAAAAAAGCAAAACTTCAATCACCTGAGCAGAATATTCAGTGCCTATAACTGGAAATAATTTAGGCAAATAAAGAAACCAGAAGATACTCAAAAAGATTTTCTTTTTCAAGCTGGAGAATGTTGAAGGGGATGGATTTTCTTTTTGGCAGCACTGCCTGATATAATTTCACAAAGATGCAAATGATTAATATTATACTATCCTCTAAGAAGAGCAGGAGAGCATATGAGCACTGGATGTTTCAGAAGAATAAGGGTAAAGGGGAGAACTGTATATGGAACATGAATGCTGGCAACAAAAAGGCAAACAGAGCCTATTGGCCTTTCACTGTGGGGAGTCTGGTTGAATAAGCACTCCGGAAGTTTACAACAGTAGTTCTCAAAGTGTGATTTCTGAACCAACAGCCTCAGCTTCACCTGGAACTGGTAAGAATCACAAATTCTCAGGCCCTACCCAGACCTACTGAATCAGAAACCCTGAGATTAAGTCCAGTTGTTCTGCTATAAGTTCAGTCTTAGAACCATTAGCTTACAATATACTCAAAAAAAAGAGAAGTAAGCAAGAAGATACAACTTACTTTGATAAGTACTCCATACAATGATGCAATTCCCAGGGAGCTATTGGGGGACACTGGAAGGTCATTTACCCCAACTCAGAATAGGAGGTGAGCCTGAGATAAATTTTCAAATATGAGTGTGAATTAATCAGGTGAAGTAGGAATAAAAGATTAGATTAGATTCCAAATCTCTACACTTTTACCAAACGCTGAACATAGCTCCACCATAAATAGTTAATAATTAATATTTGTTAAGCACTCCTTATTTGCCAGGATTTATATTAAAACCTTTACAGGCATTATTATGCTTAACACTTAGGACATCCCTATATGAAAAGTAGTATTACTATGCCTACTTTGTTGAAAGGAAACTGAGGTTTAGAAAGTAAATATTTCTGGCAAGACGGGCAGGAAAATGTGGATCAAGAGTACACATGGAGGGTGGGAGGAGGTAGATTTCCCTGTAGTCACAGAAGGGAAAACGGTGAGTGCAGAGGGGATAGGTTCATAGATTTGCTCTACAAATGTCATCCACCGGGTAAAAGGCAATGCGGAGACTTAAGCTCAGTCAGTCTGCCAGCAGAGTCCATGATGCTAACCACTTTATTTTGCTGTTTAATTACATTTACCATATTGAATTATAATTGCCTGTCTGCCCCCCTCATTAGATGGGGAGCTCTTTAATCTCTGAATTCCAGCCAAGGTCTGTGTACATAATAGACTCTCAATTTTTATTAAATTTGTAAATGAATTAATAAATAAATAATGACACTAAACCCATTTGTGTGGCTTCTTTTAAGAATAGGGTAAGGGATAGCTGCAATTAGGTTTTATATTTTTATTCTAATTTTAGGAAAACTGGCCATAATTTTAGGCCTGGTGAACATGATTTATCTACAGGGAATCCTTTTTTTTCCTTTTACATTTTGGTTCAGAACCACTGAAAAAGAGTGTGAATGTAATGGACAGTGATTATCATTCTAACCACAGTTCTACCCCATATCCATGATGTTACACCCAGGTGGTTCTAGAAAAGCTGGCTTGGACACTAGACCCAGGAATGGAGTACATAACCTAGTCTGAGCTAACATTACATTCCACCCTCTCTGCACTATTTTCAGTTCATTCATAAGCATGTGATCTAGGCTAATACAATCAGAGAAAATCTCAGGCCTTATGCTGGATATTCTGGTATACAGATAATCTCTATTTCTTTGAAGTATGTGATATGCAGGTGCAATAATTGGAATTGTTTTTTTAAATTTTTTTTGTTTTGGGGGTTTTTCTTAAAGATTTTATTTATTTATTTGAGAGAGAGTGAAAGAGAGAGAGCACGAGAGGGGGGAAGGTCAGAGGGAGAAGCAGACTTCCCCACCGAGCAGTGAGCCCAACACAGGACTCGATCCCAGGACTCCGGGACCATGACCTGAGCCAAAGGCAGTCGCCCAACCAACAAAGCCACCCAGGTGTCCCAATAATTGGAATTGTTGCTGCCACTTTACTATCATGAAGAAAACAATCTGAGGAAGAAACAGACATACAGAGTAGGGTAGAACCAAAATAACTTTATGAATCAGTGTCCTGATCAAACTGCCTGACAACCAAATTACGTCTGGATTTCTCCATTTTGAAATAAGTTCCTTATTATTTTGGCCAGTCTGTGCTGATTTTTTCCTTTAGCCTAGATAACTGATACCGTAAAACTCTTAGTAGGTCCCGTTTCTGCATTCTTTCTCTTTCACCAATTAAAAATATATGTATTTCTGGGGGGTGTTGAGGTTTCTAAGTTCTTTATAGATTTTGATACTAACCCTTTATCAGATGTCATTTGCAAATATCATCTCCCATTCTGTAGGTTGTCTTTTCATTTTATAGATTGTTTCCTTAGCTGTGCAGAAGCTTTTTATTTTGGTGAAGTCCCAATAGTTTATTTTTGCTTTGGTTTCCCTTGCCCCAGGAGACATATCTAGTAAGAAGTTCCTACAGCTGATACCAAAGAGGTTACTGCCTGTTTTCTTCTCTAGGATTTTAATGGTTTCCTATCTTACATTTAGGTCTTTATCCATTTTGAATTTATTTTTGTGTATGGTGTCCAGTTTCATTCTTTTGCATGTGGCTGTCCTGTTTTCCTAACACGATTTGTTGAAGAGACTACAATTGCACTACTAGGTATTTACCCAAAGAATACAAAAATACTAATTCAAAGGAATACATGCACCCCGAGGTTTATAGCAGCATGATTCACAATAGCCAAATTATGATAAGAGCCCAAATGTCCATCAACTGATGAATGGATAAAGATGTGGTGTGTGTATATATCTACACACACACACACACACACACACACACACACACACACACACACACACTGGAATATTATACAGCCATAAAAAAGAATGGAATCTTGCCATTTGCAATAACATAGATGGAGCTAGAGAGTATTGTGCTAAGTGAAATAAGTCCAAAAAAGACAAATACTGTATGATTTCACTCATATGTGGAATTTAAGAAACAAAACAAATGATCACAGCGGAAAAAAGAGAGAGGCAAAACTTCCAGGGTTCTTGGTCCAGCCTTTCCATGCCAACCAGTGCCAGGTGGCCTGCTACTAACAGAAAGACATTGCTGAGTCTAACATCATCCTAGCAGTTTCTAAGTTATATCAAAAGCCAGTTACTTAACCTCTTTCAAATCTTTATAAACAAAGTTGCCCCAAAATACTCCTGTAGCAAAAAAGAGGAGAGCTTTGGCACTTCTGCTTTTTTTCTTTTTTTCCTTTTCTTCTTTGGGTGAATTAAGAATGTGAAAATATATGTTGTATATAGCTCAGTCACTAAAAATAGCAATGCAGCTACTATCTAAGATGCAATTGCTTTGGTCTATTTAATAAAAGAGATCCATCATAAGCAATAGAAATTCTATGCATTAAAAATGTCAAGATTTTCTGTGTTGTTTTATTTAAAATCTCTAATGCTTGGATGCCATTGTGGCTCAGCCAGTTAAGTACCCAACTATTGGTTTTGGCTCAGATCATGATCTCATGGGTCATGGGATAGAGACCTGCGTGGGGCTCCGTGCTCAGCTTCGAGTCTGCTTGAAGATTCTCTCCCTCTGCCACTCCCTTTACTCGCACTCTCTCAAATAAATAAAACTTTTTTTTATTTTTTTAAAGATTTTATTTATTTATTTGACAGAGAGAGACACACAGAAAGAGGGAACACAAGCAGGGGGAGTGGGAGAGGGAGAAGCAGACTCCCCGCTGAGCAGGGAGCCTGAGGCGGGGCTCGATCCCAGGACTCTGGGATCATGACCTGAGCCAAAGGCAGACACTTAAAGACTGAGCCACCCAGGTGCCCCAATAAATAAACCTTTAAAAAAAATCTCTAATGCTTCATGTGTGTTCATCTTATATCTGTCCACAAAATTATAATGACCTAGTAGACAAGTATGTTATCTTCTGTGTTTTATTTAAGTAGCCCTTATTATTTAATTATAGTTGACTTGGAGGTAGAAGTAGGCAGGGAATTGGGGGAAGGGAGGAAGCGCAACTTCCCTGGAAAAAAAATGTGTGGAAAAATCCTCACTAGCTTGTAAAGAGACTTTTGGATAATGATATGACTCTCACAGTGGACTTCTTGAGCAGTTTGGCTAGTTGCATTTATTAGCAACATTCAATCTCTCAATAAACATTTAGTGAGTACTTACTACGTATGTACTAGACATTGCTAGATAGAAGGGATACAAAGTGAAAGAGAACCATGGCCTTATTTTATCCCTGTGTCATGAGTCTCCCTCCGCCTACATAATTGTTACACTTCCTTTAAGTGTTCTCCAAAGCAGCAAGACTCCAACTGAAAGTGAAATGCCAATGAAAGCTAAAGATGCTAGATGAAGGAAGATAGCAGAACTCTAGCTAAAAGCTTCAGTTTATATTAAATTGTTCTTGGGGCAAAGACTTTTAACATTAAGATCTCACATTAAGGCATTTGAATCTGACAAATGCCTGGTATACTTAACATGGAGTGATTGAGGCAATCCTGCGGTCTATGATTGTCAGTGACATGAGAAAATTAAAGTAGGCATAGAAGAATCAGCTTAACTTTCAGTGCCATTTTTACCTCATTACTTCAGAATTTTAATTCTGTTGAGGTCAAATTGAGTTCTGCTATGAGAAATTATAAAGCAGCATTATTACACAACACTACTTTTGATAACTACAAGGAAAAGACAGATGCTGTGAATCTCTGATGCCATATTTTCTTCTGTAAAGAACTATTATAATCAATAGGAAATAGATAGTAAGCAGGCATTTTATTTGGGATAAAATATACCTACTATAATCTGATAAGAAGAGCTATAGATTTTTACATAATTCCACAGTCTGTTATTTCTACCCATACAAAATATAGTTGAGATCAGAAGTTAGCTAGTCCAAATGGCTCAAAACCACTTGGTAGTCACTAACGCAATTTCTTTTGTGTTCTCACAAAAACACTCAAGAAGAGAGCAATAAAAATTCACAACAGCCTTGAAAACTAAAACTGAAAGACAATCTAATGCCAGAATCCTAGAGGAAAGTATAGTAGTTATAGTGGAGAATGCAGTTAGACAAAGAAAAAAGTACACAGATTGCATCTCGTGCCATACAGCATGGTGGTCAAGAATATGAACTCCAGATCACACAAAGCTGTATTTGGAGTTCATCGTTACCTAGGTGATCCTGGTAAATTAAAATCTGTAAAATCATCTCTTCTGTAAAATGGAGATAGTAACAACACCATCATTATGGACTGAATTGTGACCCCCTCTACCCCCCAAAAATTCATGTTAAAGCACTAATCCCCAAAGTGACTATATTTGGAGGACCTTTAAAGCAGTAATAAGGTTAAATGTGGTCATAAGTATGGGGCTCTATTCCAATAGGACCTACATCCTCATAAGAAGAATGGATCCCAGAGATGCATACCCAATAGAAAGGTCATGTGAACGCACAGTGAGAAGGTAACCATCTCCACGCCAAGGAGAGAGATCTCAGGAGAAAACAACCCTGCCAACACCTTGATCCTGGTTCCAGTTTCCAGAATAAATTTCTGTTGTTCAAGACACTTAGTCTGTGGTATTTTATTAAGGCAGCCCTAGAAAACAAACACAACCATCCTCATGAGTGTTTTGAGAACCAAATGAGTTAATGAGTATAGAGCCTGGAACAAGGTAAATGCTTATGAACATTTGTTCCTGTTATTGTTAATTCATAAAGAGATACCAGGTGGAAAAGGATGGTAGGATACTTCCTACATCCCTCATTCCCAAAATCCCTTTAGGAAATTAGCCAGGAAAGATTAAGCCCCTGCTTTTGATGACAAGGCCTGGGGTGGGACACATTTTAAGAAAATTAAGACCTAGTCCCACAGCATGAAGCTACCGCCATGCATACCTTTCTTGTTCAGATGACAGAGATTCAAATTGAATTCTTAGTTTCCCAACACCTACAACATATATGAGTGTCCAACAGCGGCTAACCTATGGTCCAGAGGGAGTCCCCTATATTAATCCACCATCAGTCACATTCTTTTCACAGAATGAATTCCTAACAGATAGAAATTTCCAGCCCTGGACCCAAGGGAAAGAGGGAAAGTTGGGACCAGAGGTGGAATCATTGTTTTCCTCTCCACTGTATTAAGAGCCTCTCTCTTGGGGCACCTGGGCAACTCAGTCAGTTAAGCGTCTACCTTTGGCTCAGGTCATGACCCTGGGGTCCTGGGATGGAGCCCTGCAACTGGGCTCCCTGCTCAGTGGGGGGGCCTGCTTCTCCCTCTTCCTCTGCCCCTCCCCCTGCTTGTGCTCTCTTTCTCACTCTCTCTCAAATAAATAAAATCTTTAAAAAAAAAAAAAAAAAGAGCCTCTCTCTTTAAAACCTCCTAGTGGAATTACTCATGTAGGTGGGTTATATGTGGGATAAACTGTCCATCTCTCCACTGCTCACTCACTCCCTCCTCTTCATTTCTCTCACTCAGGAAAAAAACTGTGTTAACTACCATCTATATGCACACCTAGAAATAGTGTATAGATACATCAAAATATTAACAACTGTTTCCTAGCATTTATAGAATTATCAAAGCTTCTTTTTAAATTTTTTCTTTTTTGTACATTTATATCTGTTAATTTTGTACAACAAATATGTGCTATTTGCATAATTTTTTAAAGTTATTTTAAAGGTAGAATATTTGAGAATGCCTGGCTGGTTTAGCCAGTGGAGTGTGCAACTCTTGATCTCAGGGTTGTGAATTTGAGCCCCACATTGGGTATAGAGATTACTTACAAAAATAAAAATCAAAAAAATCTTTATTAAAAAAAATAATAGGGACACCTGGGTGGCTCAGTCAGTTAAGCGTCTGCCTTTGGCTCAGGTTATGATCCCAGGATCCTGGGATCGAGTCCTGCATTGGGCTCCTTGCTCAGCAGGGAGCCTGCTTTTCCCTCTGCCTGCCGCTCCCCCTGCCTGTGCTCTGTCTCTCTCTCTCTCTCTGACAAACAAAATCTTAAATAATAATAATAATAATAAAATAAAGTAGAATTTTTTAATCCTAGGGCTTTTATAGAAAATTCATATTCTCCTGAAAAAAATAAAACCCTTCAATACTGATTATTTGAACAACCAAAGAATTACAGTGAAGTTTTTATTTATTTGCACTTAGTTATCCCCCCAAAAATTGTTTTGATTCTCTGTGGTAGTTTTTATGTGCAGATTTAATTTTAAAAACCTAGATTCTTTTTTTATAAAGATTTTATTTATTTCTTTAATTGACAAAGAGAGAGAGAGACAGCGAGAGAGGGAACACAAGCAGGGGGAGTGGGGGAGGGAGAAGCAGGCTCCCTGCTGAGCAGGGAGCCCGACGCGGGGCTCAAATCCCAGGACCCTGGGATCATGACCTGAGTTGAAGGCAGTCGAGTAACTGACTGAGCCACCCAGGCACCCCAAAAACCTAGGTCCTTAAACTGCCACAAACATAGGCCATTTCCCAAGCATATCTCTTCTTCAATTTTCCTGCCTGTAATTCACAGTAATGCTTCAATAACATGTTTAAAGCCATCACCCAAGGTCTAGCTATTTCAGCATGAGTCACTCAACCACAGAAACTGAATTTTGATGGAGTTGAATAAGGATGTTTTGAGGTACTATGTTTAATATCCACTTATAGGTGATTTCTCAGATTGTTTAAATCTGGAAATCGTCCTTGAGAACCTTACTTACCCTGTGAGATCCTACTGGACTTCCAGCATGCTCAAGGCCATTCCTGCTGCCCCATCCAAATGACTTCCATTCACTGACTTTTCTCAACTCCTCTTCTCTCCTTTCAAGACTTGGCTTGTTTAGGTTCTTAGCCTAAAAGATCTTACTCTCCTAGGGAAATGAAAATATCCTCCATACTGTAGGATATGAATTATCTCAACAGAAGATAGGTAATAAGTACATTTTGTATATGGATGCTATGTTTTATGTTTTATTAATCTTTTACCCATTTAGTACTTTGCACATGTATGTATGGTATACAATAGGTACTCAAGAGGTGAAGTGAAAAATTATAGAGAAAATACATAAGGTATTTTCCCCAAAATTTGGCCTAAAATACAGAAATTTTTCTTCATTACAAAGCTATTCCCTTGTTTCAGATGACCTTGAACAAACCTTTTTCTCTAAACATACTTACTACACCTTACCTCAGGGAAGCATCAAGCCCCAAACAGAACACAGCAGAGCCTGGCTCTACTGCAAATAAACACACTATTAATCATTTCAAACTACTAACTCCCTTTAGTACAGTAATCTACGCACAGTATACACTCAATAAATGTTAGAGATTATGATTAATAGTATGACCATTAAAGGCACATAGTAATGAATAAACACTGTTGAATAACTTAATTAACAGCAAACTGAGAGTGTATAGCCAACAAAAAATAAAAGATTTTTTTTTAATCTGGAGTTATTTTCTCAATGTGTGGTGTTTGCCATTTCTAAATCACCATCTAAAATGTGTTTTCTTGGGCGCCTGGGTGGCTCAGATGGTTAAGAGTCTGCCTTCGGCTCAGGTCATGATCCCAGGGTCCTGGGATCGAGTCCCACAACGGGCTCCCTGCTCCTTGGGAGCCTGCTTCTCCCTCTGCCTCTCTCTCTCTCTCTCTCTCTGTCTCTCATGAATAAATAAATTAAATCTTTTAATAAAAAATAAATAAATAAATAAATAAATAAATGTGTTTTCTCTTCAAACCCTATATTTAAAAAAAATTTGTGTACTTTTAGCCAATATCAGAGAAAGTGTTCTATTTTCAGACATCAGAGAGAAATTATAATTAAAATGAGAGATTATTAGACTTCTGGCAAAATCATTTGTTGTCAAATGCACCAAAGCAATAACTTAAAACTCATCAAGAAGACCTAATCAATTATAAGCTAAAATTAGCAACTGCAGATTTTAATACAAATGCTCCTCCATTTGTGTTTTTTTAATTTCTCTGTCTTTTCTGAGAATTTATTAGCAGTATATCTTTTGCTTATTCATTATTTTCTTTTTTTAACATTTTTATTTTAATTCAATTAATTAACATATAATGTATTATTGGTTTCAGGGGTACAGGTCTGTGATTCATCAGTCTTATATAATACCCAGTGCTCATTACATCACATACCCTCCCCAATGTCTATCACCCAGTTACTCCATCCCTCCACTCCACTCCCCTCCAGCAACCCTCAGTTTGTTTCCTATGATTATTCCTATGATTATTATTTTGTAGTTTGTCTCCCTCTCTGGTTTCATCTTGTTTCATTTTATCCTCTCTTCCCCTATGACCCTTTGCCTTGTATCTGAAATTCCACATATCCCTGGGATCATATAATAATTGTCTTTCTCTGATTGACTTATTTCACTTAGCATAATACCCTCTAGTTCCATCCATGTCATTGCAAATGGCGAGATTACATTTTTGATGGCTAAATAGTATTCCATTGTGTATATATACCACCTCTTCTTTATCCATTCATCTGTCAGTGGACATCTGGGCTCTTTCCATAGTTTGGCTATTGTGGACATTGCTGCCATAAACAAAGGGGTGCAGGTGCCCCTTCAGATCACTGCATTTGTATCTTTGGGGTAAATACCCAGTAGTGCAATTGCTGGGTCATAGGGTAGCTCCATTTTCAACTTTTTGAGGAACCTCCAAACTGTTTTCCAGAGTGGCTGCACCAGCTTGCATTCCCACCAACAGTGTAGGAGGGTTCCCCTTTTACCGCATCCTCACCAACATCTGTCATTTCCTGACTTGTTAATTTTAGCCATTCTGACGGGTATGAGGTGGTATCACACTGTGGTTTTGATTTGTATTTCCCTGATGCCAAATGATGTGGAGCATT
>NW_027397066.1:69924594-70057431 GCF_003265705.2 Callorhinus ursinus
TAAATACCCAGTAGTGCAATTGCTGGGTCATAGGGTAGCTCCATTTTCACCTTTTTGAGGAACCTCCATACTGTTTTCCAGAGTGGCTGCACCAGCTTGCATTCCCACCAACAGTGTAGGAGGGTTCCCCTTTCTCTGCATCCTCACCAACATCTGTCGTTTCCTGACTTGTTAATTTTAGCCATTCTGACGGGTATGAGGTGGTATCACACTGTGGTTTTGATTTGTATTTCCCTGATGCCAAATGATGTGGAGCATTTTTTCATGTGTCTGTTGGCCATTTGGATGTCTTCTTTGGAGAAATGTCTGCTCATGTCTTCAGCCCATTTCTTGACTGGATTATTTGTTCCTTGGGTGTTGAGTTTGATAAGTTCTTTATAGATTTTTGGATACTAGCCCTTTATCTGATATGTCATTTGCAAATATCTTCTCCCATTCTGTCAGTTGTCTTTTGGTTTTGTTGACTGTTTCCTTTGTTGTGCAAAAGCTTTTTATCTTGATCAAGTCCCAATAGTTCATTTTTGCCTTTGTTTCCTTTGCCTTTGGAGATGTGTCTAGTAAGGAGTTGCTACGGCCGAGGTCGAAGAAGTTGCTGCCTACGTTCTTCTCTAGGATTTTGATGGATTCCTGTCTCACATTTATGTCTTTCATCCATTTTGAGTCTATTTTTGTGTATGGTGTAAGGAAATGGTCCAGTTTCATTTTTCTGCATGTGGCTACCCAATTTTTCTAACACCATTTGTTGAAGAGACTGTCTGTTTTCCATTGGATATTCTTTTCTGCTTTGTCAAAAATTAGTTGACCATAGAGTTGAGGGTCCATTTCTGGGTTTTCTATTCTGTTCCATTGATCTATCTGTCTGTTTTTGTGCCAGTACCATACTGTCTTGATGATTACAGCTTTGTAATAGAGCTTGAAGTCCAGAATTGTAGTTTTCCTAAAGGCTAGATCAGTTAAACACTATTTATCACAAAACAGTAATAGCAGAATATCTTCAAGGACCCACCTAAGATGTTTTCTTGCACAAATTTGAAAATATATCTCTTTGCCTGGCTTTGAAAAATAACCCTGACTATAAAAATGTGTCATGTTCTAAGTGAAAAAGTATTTCTTTATCATGTCTCTGTGTTTTTATCAATCTTACTGGTTTTGCTTTCCTTCTTCCTTTAAAGATGGTAAAATAATTGAAACATCAATTCGGCAAGTTAAATACCTTATGCAAAATATTACTGTGCATACTTATTCAACAATGGACCTCTATAACACATACACTTATGAACACAAAAATTATATATATAACAATTTACCATACAATGTGATCTTACATCATTACACGGTAGGATTCAAATCGAATGGACTATACCATCAGTGTTGGAGGAGATCACATTTTAAATCAATTCCTTTCCATAAAATTTAATATATTCATAAGTGATAAAGTTGAGTTGCTTTAATAATCACTTGGTATTTGTTTTTTGTATACACTTTACTTGATTTCAAATTCACCAATTTTGATCAATGACTTTTTAATGAAAATGAAATAATGTTTCATAAGAAAATATTCATTGAGATTACAGAAAAATGCATAAAGCTTTGAAACACCTGTGTTCCAAGTTCTGGCTTATTTTCTCTTATACCCTTTTCTAGAAATCTCTCTTGCTCAGTGGCATCAGCTAATATCCATAATAATAAATTAACATTGAATTGTTATAGAAAGTCTTGAAAACAAAATACATAAGGGCCCAAAGAAGAACTTCTAACTGTATCTTAGTCATCATTGTGGCTATCAATAGAATTGTACTCATTCACTCATTCCAACACCAATACTCTGAATGTCAGTAAATATGTGCCACATTCTGCACCAACCACTGGGATAAACAAAGAATAAGACCTGGTTCCTTCTCCTAAAAGGTTTAGAGGCTACCAAGAAATATGGGTCATAAGGGGATTACAGTAAACATACCATAAATGTTTGATAAGAGGCTTCAAGTCACTTGAAAGGCAATGGGTAGGGTAGATTTGAGCAACAAATGCCTGTCCCAGGCTGTCACCTGTTTCACTTTCTTATAAGGATAGTTCTCAATCCATTTTTCTAAATACTGGAATACAATATCAAAGAAGAGGTTACTCAGAAATGAATCAGGTGTAAAACTAAATATTTATTTGGGATTACTGAGGATCTAGTTCTCCTTTGTTAAAACTCTTTCATATTAACCGTAAGTACTTTAATTGACAGCCCCATCATTAGTCCACAAATCCAGGGAATGATGGTGCCCTAAGAGACCAATGAAAAATTAAACTAATGTAACTGTCTAAAAAAAATCCAGTTTTTAAGTATACAAAATCTATTTTGGATGAAGTAATCTAATGTGTACATGCACATATGTGTTTATATACATGTGACGAATTCAAATGCGCAATAAGAGTTCCCATCTTCTGGGTCATTTCACCAAATTCTGTTGCCTCTTTTTGCTTCTACTACAATGACTGACAATAATACCAAGTACCTGATTCATATTGTTCTGGATTAGTGGGTACTTTGCCTTCAGTCACATTATGTTCTTATGCTTAATAGCAATAAATTATTAATTCTCTTTAAAATATTTTAAATTGCTCAGGTTTAAAGAGAAATGTGTAAGAAGACAAGCTTTTTCTTGCTTATTTATCTTGGCTTACCTAAATCATCATTATACTTTGAACAACTTTTGAGATAATAAGTTTTATTTTAATTTTTAGCTCTGTGTATGATTGAAATTGTAGGCTTATAAACAAAATGGAACTAAGCCAAAAACGTTGCTATTTAATTTTATCTGAAAACATCAGTGCTCTTAAGTAGCAGCTGAATAAACATTTGCATTTGTTCCAGATTTTGAGAAACAGATCTTTATAATTACTTCAATATTTACCTGATAGTATATAGATATCTTCTATTTATTCTCACTGTGACTAAATTAGACACCTATACATAATAGCCAGGCAATGGAGAGAACTAAAATCTGATTCTTTCTCTCTGTGACTCAAGAAACACACTTAAACTTTCTTCCTTCTTATTGTAAAAAGTGGAGTGAAGAGAATTTTAAAAATCTCTAGGTTGACTTTCATCTTTTCTGCATTTTTAGTCATTTTTAAAAAATTCATTATATACTAGGCACTGTGCTGTGAACTAAAACTGCAAAGGTGAATAAATAATACATGGTCCCTGCCCTAAGGAGTTCATAGTCTATCAGGGGATAGACAATTATAGACAGTTATAAACATAATTGTAGTTCTATTGAAAAGAACAATAATGGTTAATATTTAATGAATCCTAAGTATGTGCCAGGTTCTGTGCTAAGTATTTTGCATGTATTATTAATTTTTTTGTCCACAATAGAATAATCATTAAGGAAATACCATCATTACCCACATTTCACAAATGAAGACAGTGAAGCTGAGAGTTTGACCAAAGTCACATAGCTCAAAATGAGGAGGCAGATCTGAGATTTGAATTCTGGTGGCCTGACTTCAGGGCCCATGTCCTTAACCATTAAGTATACTATATCCAAGAGTAGGAATAATAGTACAGAATGTTATACAGATATAAGTAAAAACAACTAGGAATGTATTGTTGGGATAATCTATTTTACACATATTTTCCTAGGATTGTTTTTAATAGTGTCCCTCAAAATATCTCACGAGGATGATAATTATATGGTCATTCTATTCACAGAGGAGGTTGCGTTTGAGCTTATATCTAAAAAAGCAAGTAGAAGTTAGCCAGCTGGACAATGGGTTGTTCAGGGAGGAAGGAGCCTGCTCCAGGCAAAGGAGATACACAGCACCAAGGAAAGGAAATGGAATATAGCTCAGGAAGGAAGGGCCTGCCAGTAGATCTTGGCCCACCCCTAACTAGCTGCAAATATTGTCTGCACCACAGTTAGAGCAAACTTTTAAAAACCAACAATATTGGGCGTCTGGGGGGCTCAGTCAGGTAAGCAGCTGCCTTCAGCTCAGGTCATGATCTCAGGGTCCTGGGATCGAGTTCTGCATCAGGCTCCGGGAGCCTGCTTCTCCCTCTGCCCCTCCCCCTGCACACGCTCACTCTCTCCCTCAAATAAATAAAATCTTTTTTTAAAAAAAAAACCAATGATATTGTTCTAATCCTCTGACAAAATCCTGTCAGAGACTACCCATTGCTCTTAGAATGAAGCCTGAATTCCACACCATGACATACAAGGCACTACATACAGGGTCAGATTGCCCTCCTTTCCAGCCTTATCATGTACTTCTCAGCCCCATGCTCACTGTACCCCAGGCATACTCTCTCCTCTGTTGCCAACTTCAAGGCCTTTCTCATGATTTCCCAATTCCTCAGAGAGGAACTTTCGTACCTAAAGTAGTCCTCCCCATTTGCCACCTTCACTGGATTATCTACCCCAGCACCCTGTCTGCATCCTTATAGCTTCATCTCATTATTTTGTGTATTTATTGGTCATCTGGTTCTGACATTCCAGCCCTCAAGAGCGAGAGCCTTGTCTGTCTTGTTCACAGGTACATTGTTCCTACCACCAGGGTGACCTGCAACATACAGGTGTTTCATGAATTTTAACCAAATGAATGAAGTGTTAAGTACTACACTGAATGTATTACACTTCTTAGAGTACTTGCGTTTTTAAAGAAGATAAAAATAGAGGGCAATGTCTAACACATGGGAATGATCCTCAAATGTTAAATTTGAAGGCATAGGTGGGAAAGAGACTCTTCTAAATACCTCAATCTTTTCCTGACGATATATTTGATTTTGCCTACCACTTAATTGACATAGCCATCAGTAAGGACACTCAAAATTGCTACAACTATCACTGCCACCAGCTGTTGAGTTCCACTGTATGCCAAGTATGTTACATATATTATTAAGTAGTCTCTTATTTGCTTTGGGGTAGTGATATCTTGCTGGTCCTTCCATTGCATTGACACTTACCAAGGACTTAAATATTGAAATAAGAAAAAAATGGCTACATATCTGATTCCTAATATACCTATGAGAATAGTATAGGAATCAGAAAACTTATTTCTCTTGAGAAGTAAATATTAAACAATTTTAAACATTACATATATTAATATCATTGGCACTCTCAGTAAGCCAACAAAGACATAATTATCTTTAGTGTATTTTAAGGTAGGGTATTTTTAACTCTCACTCAAGTAAATTTCAAAACAGACTGACAAGTGTATAAACAAAACAATGAAAAGTTTTAAGGGTATATGATACACAGGAGGGTAGCTGGGAGTGTTATCAAAATGAGAAAAGCCTGTTAAGATAATGAAAATTGGAATTATATCAGGAAGCAAAACACATTAAGAAAAGCATAAGAGTTTTTTAATGAATTTTAAGTCTTTCCCCAGCCTTTGTTGTTATTTGCTAACATGCTTTGTGAAGGTTGAAAACTAAAGTTGATTTTCTCATTAGCTTCATTGTTTTCCACTGGCAGATATCAATACTCTCTTTCTGGAGGCTCATTTCAGAAATATAGAGAACTAAAATGATTATGGTAGTTATATTCCCCTCAGAGTACTTACATACACAACATCATCACAATGAAGTCAAAATAGCTTAGTGTACAATGCATATTACCTACAGAAACAATTGTGAAAAGAAGAGGCATTTTGTGATAGTGACATTCTAAGAATTTTTCTCATTATTATCATATAAATATTTCTATTGAAAAAATCCAGGTGGAACAAAATAATTTAAATAGCCAACCTTCAATTGCCTTTCCATTCTTGAAATACCAGATAATCAACATAACAGCAGTAAATAATGACTGAGCATCTGTTATGCATATGCACTATATTTAAACTCTGAGGATACAAAGAATTTTAGGCAAGGCCTCTATCTGAGAAGCTAAACATCCAGAAGCTAAACACAGAACATATATGCATATGCAATAAACAACAAATCGACTAGAGGATTTAGGTGAGAAAGGAATTAAGGCATAAAAAAAAAGAGTAAGATCTTTGGGATCAGGCAGACCTTGGTTTAACTAGAATGAGCTCAGAAAGGATACTTAGCTTTTATTAATAAAAGTAAAAAAAAATAAGGATTAACCCAGAAATTAAACCAGTTAATGTATGTAAACTACTTGGCATATAATAAAACTCAACAAATAGTGGCCACAGCTTTAGTAGGGGTAGTGGATGACCTTGCTAATGATTATGGCAGTTAGGTGGTAGGTTACAGAAGATATAGACAGTTTTTAACACAGCCTAGAAAATCTGGAGACCTCGCACCTGTCACATCTGACATGATGACGCATCCCACACCAGCCACCATTTATCTCCAGAGTATATCTGAGATGTCCCCAGGCTATGCTGAAAAGTGTCAGTATCACACACCCTGAAACGTGCGTGTTTCCAGGCTGTGTTGCTGTGTGCTCTGAAAACACAGTTACATGGCTTTTCCAAGTATACCAAATACAAATTAATAATAAGGGGCTTAATTCTTCCTGTCAAAATGGGGAAAGAAATCCCTCTACTTCTGTTTTCTCAGAGTATTTACCTTAGAATACTTGTGAGTACTTTCTCATCTCTTTAAAAGATATCCCTTTAAAAACTAAATAGGTCTTTTGTCAGCTGACCTTTTTTTCTTTTCTTTTTTTCAGCTTTATGCCCCAGGAATGTCTTTTTCAAGAACCTGAGAGCCATCTTTCTGAAATATAAACATCAAAAGAGATAATTTCTCTATCTCCCAATTCTTTGGGAGGATAGGAACATAACCTCAGTGGTACTTTGCTCCAATTTACAAAACTCTCTCTTGTCATGAAGATGTGAGAAGTTTGTTTTTCCTCTGGATGAAACCAACAAGCTAATAGATAATCATCTCAATTATCAGATGCAGTTAGGAAGAACTATATGACAAACGGCACTATCAAGTCCTCTTGAATACTAGTTATTGTTTATCTTGAAAATATGTATGTAATGTGTTGTATCTGCTTGGGAAGCGAGATTTCTTTTTGTTTTGCAACGTCTGAGCATATTGCTTGTGATGCATATCACATTCTAGTTGTAATGCTTATTAAATAATAAAAGTGTTTCTGTCTCTAACAAAAAAAGAAAAAACTGGATGCCTTACGTCACAAAGAAAATTATAGATGTTATTTTTTTGTGAAGGGGAGTAATACAGGGATAGTGTGAGAATGGAGTGGGGTTTTACCTGAAGTGTAGTGTGATTGTAGCCTGGTTTTCCTAGAATGAGGGCCCCATATAAGTAAGTAGTGGGTTAAGGTTTGGGAGGCTTCCACTGCCAAGCAAAGCATTTTATCCCATGGAAAAAAGAGAGTCAATATAATTTTGAGCAGGGAAGAGGCATGGGTAAAGACATTATTTTAGGGAAAGTAACCTAAAAGTTGTATACAAAGTTTACCGAACAGGTAAAGACTTGAGAGTTCCACAAACCAGTTAGGAGACTATTGGAATATTCATATAATGGAAGTGCTCTGAGAGATCTTCCTCTTTATAAGGCTAAAGACACCTTGTAAAAATACCGATGATGGGGGTGCCTAGGTGGCTCAGTTGTTAAGCGCATCTGCCTTCGGCTCAGGTCATGATCCCAGGGCCCTGGGATCGAGCCCCGCATTGGGCTCCCCGCTCAGTGGAAAGCCTGCTTCTCCCTCTCCTACTCCCCCTGCATTCCTTCTCTCATGTTGTCTCTGTCAAATAAATAAATAAAATCTTAAAAAAAAAAAATACCGATGATGATATTCTAACAGCTCATGAAATTCCACCAGGCTTTCCATCCTTCACCTCAGACCCATTTTGTCAAGTCTTATGTTACCTGTTTCCACCATGTTGCTTCAACTTAGATTCTCACACTCTGTCTAGCACCTTAATGCAGGAGTCCTAGTTGGGGTAGCAGCCTGATCTCAATCTGGTCCTCACCACAGGAATCTACCTATTAAGTTATGCTTAGCAACCTCCACCAGTCCATCCTACCCTCATATTTAAGAAACCAGCCTGAGTCCAAAGTTTTAGAGTCTTGCTAATCTGAGGGTGAGAAAAAAGGAATTGTGACTAATTCGATGTGGAGACAAAGGAAAGAGAAAAGCTAAAGCTGACTTAGATAATTCAAACATAATTCAAGCATAAGACATGTGTCTTGCTAGCGGACAGAGATGGGGAAATAAGTGTCAGGGGAAAATGTGAGGAAACAGCAGCATGTCAAGAGCTGAGCCCACATTCAGGATCAGGAGAAAGAAATACCAGCAAGGAAATAGAGGACTGATAGAGGCAAGAAGGCACTTAGAAATGAAAGCTGAGGAAAGAAAGAATCAACACTTAGAGGCACTGAAAACAGTGAAAAGGTCAACAAGAATATGAAATAATGAATCCCCTCCTTTTTCTAAGAGTTTAATTTCCCAAAATATTGTTTGTTGGTTTAACAGTAAAAAATACAGCAGTAGTCTTAAAACAAAATGATTATTAGTTCCAACACTATTTCACATCTTGAAATACATCTCCACTGGAAGCTGCATGCATTAGTTTAGCTCATTTTAAAAAGTTTAAATATAGGGGCACCTGGATGGCTCAGTTGGTTAAGTGTCCAGCTCTTGATTTTGGCTCAAGTCATGATCTCAGGGTCATGGGATTGAGCCCCACATCAGGCTCCACACTCAGCAAGGAATCTTCTTGAGGATTCTCTCTCTCTCCCCTTCCCTCTCTGCCCCTCTCCCCACCTCAAATAAATATCTTTTTAAAAAGTTTAAATATATATATCATATAATCAAAGTAATAATATATATGAAATGACTTCAAGTATTTTTTTCCCAAATAAAATAAATTCAGACTTTAGTATTTTCACTAGACTACTAAAAACACATCCATTTTGTCTGTTGGAGATTTCAGTTTTTCTAAAATCTTTCTTCAAACCATCCGGTTTTAATGACTTGAGCACTCTGCTTAACCTATTGTTTCTCTCTCCACTTGAACTTGTTTCTTCCACAGCTCTCACAGACAGCTATATCTTATATATATGTCACAAATAAATTAAGATCTGTTTTCTAGAGTCAGTCTAAATTAAGCATGCTAAAGATTGGTACATTTCAAATGTTTGTTTCAAAAAGTCTCTGTATTCCTTTCCTTTTCAGTATTTTGGCCTCATCTAAAGGACTAAACTAATTATGGCTATTTCCTATGTTTTCATTATTTCTATTTATGGTATACTGTATTACTGTGAAGTATGCCATCTATAATATTTAGACAAATACAATGCTAGAATTTCCCTTTTTAAATGTAATATAGTTACATTCCCTTGTCTATAAATGTAATTTCTATTATCATGTTTACTAAAGCATTTATATTCAAAATAATTGATCTGCCACCATACATTGGATTTTTAAGTCCTTTTCAGAATAAAAGTACAGGCAGAGTGTGAACTTTGCCCCAACCCAAATTCCCATTTTCTCTTTAAATGTTCTTATAGCCTTATAGAGAAACATGAAGCCAGACCAACACATCAAATTCTGCACTACCTCTTGGAAAATAATAATAATAACTACCTTTTGTTGGGTGCCACTGTGTGCCAGGCAATAAGCTAGGGCTTTACATAAACTATGTTATTTAATCTTCACTATTTCTTAGTAAAAAAGGTAACATCTTTCTTATTTTACAGAAGAGGTAGCTGAAGCTCAAAGAGGCTAACATTGTGCTCAATAACACCACCAGTAATGAGTGAAAACGACATTCAACCTAGCTTTGCCTGACTTGAGAGTCCATGCTTTCTATTATACACACATACCCTTCCCTACAAATCCTACTAAAATTTGAAAAATAGTTATAAATACCCAGTGTAAATATATTTAAATATTGTAATTTTTAAGTATCAAATTATATTGGTGGATAATATTAAAACAGCCACAATTATTAACCTGAATTTACTTAAGTAAACACTTCTAAATAAGTCATATTAAAAATTGTAGAGTTCATCAGAACTTCAAAGATGTAATTTATATATTTGAACAAGCTTATCAAATTATTTTAAATCAAAAATTTTCTCTACCATCCAGCGGAGTAGATATTTTCATTATGTTTGCTCTAACTTATCCTCTCTATAAAATTAGATTACAAAGCTGCTTAAAAAGTATCTGTGTCCTACTGTAATCTGCATGATGTTCTGCTCAATGTTGGCACTCTGTTAATATTTAATAATAAAGGGATTTAAACCACAGAAACAAGCAGAGAGAACTAACTAGCATTCAAACTAGAACAATAGTCCCAAAAAGCATTCAGCAGAAAATTAGTACATGAGAATGGTTCAAGAAAAGGGTGGGGAGGGGGGAGGAGAATGGGAAAACTGGCAGTTTCAACTGAAGTACCCAAGATACAATAGATTAAAAAATCTAAAGCAACATTCTAGACCAAGATGCAGTTTTCAATAAAAATAATCAAGAACCAATGCTATGATTTTAAAATATCCTTACCCACAAGGGAGATAGTTTGCATGTCATCAATTTTAAGACTCATTTCTGTCACATTTTAACATTTCCAAAGTCAGATATGTCTTATGCTTGATGGCATATCATAATTGTCAACATTGTTTTCTTTCTTAGTGGTTTATAAAATAAGTGGTGCATTTACAGTAGATTGTGTTGTAGCCAGCACCCAAGATGGCTCCCAATGACCCCCACCTCCTGGCATTCACAGCCTATGTACTCCCCTCCCACAGTGCACCAGATGTGGACTATGTAACCAACAGAATATGTCAGAAGTCATAACACATCATTTCCAAGATGAGGTTATAAAAAATATTGCTGTTTTGTCTTGGTCTCTCTTTCACACCACTTACTTTGGACTTTGGGAAAAGTCATGAATTCTATGGATAGCTCACACAGTATAGAACTGAGTCCTTTTGTTAACAGCCAGGAAGGAAATGAAGCCTCTTGCCAACAACCTCATGAGTTAGCCATCTTGGAAGTGAGTCTTCTAGCCCTAGTCCAAACATCAAGTGACTGTAGCCTGACCAATACATTGACTACCACCTCAAGAGAGACCCCAGCCAAAACGACTTTGTGTTGATCCAGAATTCCTGGCCCTCAGAAACAGTGTGAGATAATTTATTATGCAGCAATAGATAATTAATATAGAGGGTCTCTTAGATTCAATGAACTAGAATGACAGAATCTGTAAGAAGGATTTTTTTTAAGGGACCCTTTAAAGTACTATATGTCCATTCCACATCATTATCAAAGAGTGCTGAGGAGGATGAAGAGGTGCTTCCCCCTTATTTCAAATCTATGAAAGGGATTTTAATTGTTGTAATCAGAGAGGATACGGGGCGCCTGGGTGGCTCAGTCAGTTAAGCATCTGCCTTCGGCTCGGGTCATGGTCCCGGGGTCCTGGGATCGAGCCCCGCATCAGGCTCCCTGCTCCACGGGAAGCCTGCTTCTCCCTCTCCCACTCCCCTGGCTTGTGTTCCCTCTCTCGCTGCCTCTCTCTGTCAAATAAATAATAAAATCTTTAAAAAAACAACAAAAAAAGAGAAGATAATATATGATCCCTGGAGTTGAGCACACAAAGTGAAATGGAGGCTTACTCCCACCTACAAAAGCCAATAAGCAAGAAATCAGACTTGGCACCCATAAGCAGGAAAAAGGGAGGAGTGGCCACCTTGACTTGGCCTCAAGACCCTCAGTCTGTCAGGCCAAAGAATATATACATGTATTCCAAAGTGTAGATGTATTCCAGAGGTGGGCCACCTGAAAAGAAAATGGCCTGCAGCCATTTACACTTGGCAAGAAGACCACCTTGGAGGAGTGAGAGGGCTCAACAGACTGAATCCGTATGGAACAGACAACCATAAAACCAAGGCTGAGAGCAAAGAAAAATAGAGCATCACTGACTCTGTCAGAAAAGATGCAGGGAAGCTTCCAAAACACTCAGGAGAGAAAGATCCAGCATTAGACATCTGCCAAACCCCCAAAACATAAAGCCATGCCATGGCAAGGCAAATTAAGAACTTTCTGCTTCCTTTTCCCTCCCTCCCTCCTCCTGCCCCTACTGAGGGAGGATCTTGTAAGAGCAGCTAGTTAGAGAGAAATGCTACCCTGCAACTAGCCCCTGCTAAGAGAGAACAATATTTAATTACTGACCTAAGATGTTGTTTCCAACTTAAAGTAAGTCAAAGATTTTATTACTAAGTGACCAGAAAATTTGGCATTATCAAGTTTTCATCCAGGGGCTAGGGAAATACATCTCCCTGAAAAATTTTCAGAGAGATGCATTTGTTTTGCATTCCACAAGTTGTGCTGGTTAAATATACCAATTTCACAAGTTTAGGAAATGTTGCATACCCTAAAGCCTCCTTTTAGGAATACATAAAGTGTCTGGGAAACACATCAGAAAAGTTGGTATGCTGAACTTTCTTTAATCCCATGTACCCTCAACTTATTTAAACCTGGATCTTTCTGTTCACTTACCATCTACGTTCTTGTGCAAGTCACTTTGTCCAGTTCAGCCTAGTTTTTCCCAATTGTTAAAATAGAGATAACAACAGTACCTACCTCATATGTCATTTGAAAGAATGAAGTAGTTAAAGGAATGTAAAGTACTCAGCACATAATAATAAGTATTCGATAAATGTTGGGAAAAGGAAAAAAAAATCTGCAGAGAGTCAGTACCTAGTTTTTCATTTTTTTTCAACTTGATCACTTTTTTCAAGGAAAATATCAAAGCTGCAATGAATGGTCAAATGTGGTTTCCAAATCAGTGAAAACTGTCTATGTCACCCTCACAACTCAGAACTGTGTTAACAGCTGGGTATGTAGGACTCTCCTAATGTCTGGTTTCTCACAGTTGCCCTTTGTGAAGCTCCATTCATATTTCGTTGGATCAAAATTATCCCTTCTTTGTCTCATCAGAATTTTACTTTCTTCAGAGCTGCCAGGGAATAGGTGGTCTTTGAACTGCTTACCGACAGAAACTGTGTCTTATTTATCTCTCAATCTACAACACCTACCTAAATCCTATTACATATCAGGTGCCCAAAGAATAATTAAGGAAAGAAAAAAGAAAAGGAGAGAGGTAAAATGACAGAAGAGAAAGAGGGTTAAGATGTTTCACCTGAGATGTGAAGAACAGATTTGCACAAAGTCCTCTAGTATATATTGACAGCTTAAAAAGTTGAAACTAACTTACATAAACAAATCTCTTATTTCATATTTCTCCCTTGAATATGTTGTAAATATATACTTCTGGGTTTTTTTGTTTGTTTGTTTAAGATTTTATTTATTTATTTGACAGAGAAAGATTGCGAGAGCAGGAACACAAGCAAGGGGAGTGGAAGAGGGAGAAGCAGGCTTCTCGCCAAGCAGGGAGCCAGATGCGGGGCTCCATCCCAGGACCCTGGGATCATGACCTGAGCTGAAGGCAGACGCTTAACGCCTGAGCCACCCAGGCACTCCTCTACTTCTGTTAATTTACTGACTACCCTAAAATGTTTTGGTAGACTATTGTCCTTTATGATACTTTTGATAGCATCCTGCATCTTCTTTAAAAATATTAAATATTCATACTACATTTGGCATCTGTTAAATTCCAATATCCACAGTCTTTGCTGATCTGATTATATACTTTGGTATTTTTACTGGTTCTTGCACATGGTTCTGCATATATTTTATGTTTTTTCTTATCTGCTCATATGCATAGGAATTTTATCTGCAGGATTTCATTGAGGCCTGAGGTTATAACCAATTCCTCCAGAGATTTGTCTTTGATTTTTGCTTGGGGTCCAGAAACACTCAAATCCTGAGAACACTTTAGTTTTCAGTTTTAGTCCATAATAGTATGGATTTTGGCAAAAAAAAAAAATCCATGTAAAGGCTAGTCTCATGGAGACTTCTCAAGGGACATATTTTCTCCTGCTTCCCACAGACCCAAGGCAGAGACAGGCAAGAATGCCTATCCTCCAGGAGGCAGGGGTTTTTCTTGTCCATTTCTTGTGGAACATCTAGCTTTGTGGCCCAACCTTTCACTTCATACAAATCCCATAATTGGTCTCCCATACATTTTTCACAGTGCATTAAATGATTCTGATTATCTCTTGCCCTTCTGATTCATGCCTTCTTGTCATTTCAACAATCTTCCTTATTTTCCAAATAGGTCATCTAAGCATTAATTTTTTAAAATTTTATCCAGGATCTGTAGATTTTCTTTACAAGAAGAGTTACTCCAGATATCTGGTATGCCATATAATCAGAAATAGAAATACCCAAATCTCTAAATAGTAATATTTCTGGCACTTCTGCATAATACCAGGCAGTGTTGAAGAAACTGTTCTCACTGAACTAAAATACCAGCAACCAGACACCTCCTTTTCTATTTTTGCACGGGATGGCCTTTCTTCTGAACACAGTGGATCACAGTATTGAGGAAATGGGAATGATAGATAGATAGATAGATAGATAGATAGATAGATAGATAGATAGATGATAGATCTTTCCTCGTTTTTTCACTTAGCAATTATGACTTGTTTCTCTGTCATGAAAAAAAGAAAAAAAGTGCTGTGTTGTTTCAAAAATAGAAATGGCATAATAAAGAGTCCTTCCACAATGTAAGGCTAAGGAATTACTTCTTAATATTTCATTATTTCTTTTTTTAACACAAATTGTCCTCACATAAATTTTCTTCATGCAGAAGGTATATTAATAGTAACCAGAATGCAGCCCAATACTAGTATTTATGTACTAAATGATAAGGAAATGGCTGTGCATCATTGTTATCTCCAAATAGACTGTGGCTTCTTTTTCATTTGTCAATATGCAAATTTTACCAACTATTGGATTTGTTCTATACATTAAAGAGCATTTACCAAGATTTCTGTGGTTTTGTTTTGTTTTTGTTTTTGTTTTTGTCTTTAGCTTGGAGGACTTCTGAGGAAGGAATCACTATATATGAATAATAATATTATCATTCAACAAGAATTTTAAAAAAATGGCTTTCCTCCATTTTGTATATTACCAGTATTTTTTTGAAAGATTATCTGGGCCTGCCACTTGCATCCTCAGCACAATTGAGCACATAATTACTATGTAAATTTGGATTTCCACATGCTTCCAGAGGAACATAAACCATTTGGTATTGGAGATTTCAAAGCATTAATCATTTGGAATATGGTACATTTGACTTAATCTGTAAAATGAAGATAATTCCTATCTGCTTTTCAGGGTTTAGTATTAGAATTAATTAATTTTGGATAAGCAATTCAAACATGAAAAGTGTTACATAAATAAAAGTCCTAGTATTATTAAAACAGAAATTATTGAGTCAAACTGCAAAGCAACACAGAGATATCTTTTCTGTTTATTATTATTATTTTTATGTTATGATTATTGCTATTTCATGTTGTTTATTAGATCATTATCTAATAATTTCTAGATCAAAAAATATAAGACAACAAGTAGACCTTTTTTCAAGACCTGACACAGAGGTGTTTTCCTTCCCTCACAAAAGTAGTATTAAGCATATGATTACTATTAAAGTCTGTGATTCTCTAATACAGTGATATTAACCTATTTCAAAATATATCATGATATGGCTAAGACCACTGAAATTTTTTTGGTTGGGAGAGTGCTGGAAAAAAGTGGTAAGTCCCTTTTATGAATTTCTTTTTTTTTTTTTGATTTTATTTATTTAGAGAGAGAGGACGTTCCTGTGAGTTGGGGGAAGGGCAGAGGGAAAGGGAGAAGGAGGGAGAAAAAATCTCAAGCAGACTCTGTGCTGAGCAGGATCCCAACATGGGGCTCCATCTCATACCCTGAGATCACAACCTGAGCCGAAACCAAGAGTCATACGCTCAACCAACTGAGCCACCCTGGTGCCCCTATTTTAGGAATTTCTTGCTTAAATTAAAAGAAGTCAGATATATAATGACAATAGATTTACCTTTAAAGTCAGTTCCCAAAACTAATGAAGAAAGAATGCATTCCATTTTATTTAAGGAATTACAGATATCCTACTATATAACCATGTAGGTTATATAAAAAAAATACTGAAGAAATAGTTATTGATTGAAAATCCAACATTCTGTAAGAAGAGAGGGAAGAATAGCATAAAACACAAAACTGATCTCTGTTATTAAATGGTTCAGTGGCTCTTCACTTTCTACAGCAAGAAGTATAAATTCATCAGTATAGCATTAAAGTCATTTTTCTACTTCCTATTTCTTAAACCTCAATCATTCCATCACTCAACCAACAGTTTTTAACAATTATTCACTGAGCAACTACCATGTGCCAAGACCTAGGTTAAGTGCTCAGAATACAAAAGGAGGGACGGAGAAAAAAAGAAAATTCCTGACAGCACAGAAATTAGACTCCAGCAAGAAATATAGTTAACTAAACCTAATCTGAGGGGTGGAAAACCGGTCCCCAAAGAAGGGAGATTTAAGCTAAGAACTGAAGAAAAAAAATTACCCAGGCAAAGTTGTAGGAGCACTAAGAGGGGCAGTTGACTGTCTGTGTGAAGGATCTAAGGGAAACAGGAGCCTGGCACAGGAGTGGAAAAGAAAGGAAGTGGCTGGAGATGGGGCTATAGGTGTAGGCAAGAGCCCAGATTAGAGAAGCCTTACAAACCAGTTCAGTATCTTATCCTCAGAGCAACAAGAAGCCGTGAAGTATGGGAAACCATAGTGTACTTTTCACATGTGGCCTTTTTAAAAAATCATTCTGGCTATTGGATAGAGAACAAACTGACAGGGACAGGAATGAAAACCAGGCTATTTTTTTTTTTTAAGATTTTATTTATTTATTCATGAGAGACAGAGGGAGAGAGAGAGAGAGAGAGAGAAGCAGAGGGAGAAGCAGGCTCCCAAGGAGCAGGGAGCCCGATGCGGGACTCGATCCCAGGAGCCTGGGACCATGACCTGAGCCGAAGGCAGACGTTTAACCATCTGAGCCACCCAGGTGCCCAAACCAGGCTATTATTGTTAGAAGAGTATTATTGTTGCAACGGCTTAGGCTAGAAATGAAAGCAGGAAAAAAAAAGTAAGAGGAGTAAGAGAAGGAGGGAAGAAGGGAGAAATGGGTGAAGGGAAGAAAGAAAAGAAAAGAGAATAAAGAAAGCTCTTAACCAATTTCAATAGTCAAATACAGGGGCGCCTGGGTGGCTCAGTCGTCAACCATCTGCCTTCGGCTCAGGTCATGGTCCCAGGGTCCTGGGATTGAGCCCCTCATCGGGCTCCCTGCTCCATGGGAAGCCTGCTTCTCCCTCTCCCACTCCCCCTGGTTGTGTTCCCTCTCTCTCTGTCAAAAAAAATAAATAAAGTCTTTAAAAAAAAAAAGTCAAATGACAGTCAAGAAAAAATATTTTCTTTCATGTTAGGCAAAGAGCTAATTCCCACAATATATACAGAGCTTCTGCAAATCAATAAAAGACTAACAAATCAATTTTTAAGTGAGCAAATGATGAGGAGTTTATAGAAAAGGAAAGACAAGTGTTATATAAAAATATGCTCATAATGAAGGAATTAAAACTTAAAATAATATTTTGCTATCTTTTTCATCTATAATATTGGCAACATTGAAGGTTCAACTGAATGCCTGTTTGGGAGTTTAGGTAAGTGTTACCTGACAAAATAGTTAAGCAGGGTTTCTACTCAAAATTTTATATTCTTTTCATGGAAATTCCTATTCTACTTTCACATAAAATATATTTCAAAACCCTGCAGTAAAAAAACAAACAAAAACAAAGAAATCCTGCAATAAAGAAATTTTAGTTAATTTGGCTTAACCCAGTGCAGGCTGGGTCTTCAGAAAACAGACTCTAAATTAGAAATTTCTATATAGGAAGCCTACTGGGGATCAATCATCCTCTGAAAGCTAAAGCTGCTAATAGAATGGCACTCATTGTTGCGTGGGGATGACAGGATCCCAGAATAGCAAAGCTAAGTGGAGGCACCTAACCCTTAGACACAAGAAAGTCATAATTACCATAATGGGCAGCAAAAACAGAATGGTCTGACTCACAGGAATCAATGGAGATGGCAAATAAAAAAGAGAGTTCCTAGAGGCAAGATAAATGAACAGCCACTAAATCCTTAATTTATAAAGCCACAGGAGATGATGAATGAATGAGCAGAAGGCTTAAGTCAGCCCTCCCAAAATCATGATTCCTTGCCCAATTTCCAGACCTGAACCAATTCTCAGACTCAGAACTCACTCACTGAAGAAGACGCTGGATCTATATTAAGAAGGATTATAAAATACCATGGAAAGTATATATAATAGTAATTCCCCAAACTTTCCCCCAAGGGACTATAGAAATTCACTCAGTTAATGACACACTGGAAAAGAGAATATCAGATCTTTGGGGGGCTATTATACACAGGGTCTGAGTTGACACTGATTATCTGGTGATACAAAGTTTCATTATGGAGATGAGGTAGTAAATGGAGTCCTGGCCAAGTCTGTCTCATGGTTTGTATTCACATGACACAAACAACAATATTAATTCAGAGTCTCAACCCCCAGTTATAATTCTCCTGTTCCCTGTTATAACAAAGGCACTTGGATCATTGGACATTCTACAGAGCATCCCATTAATTCACTATACTGATAATATCATATGAATCAGACCTGATTAGCAAGAAGTGACAAGTATTCTGGGTGCCATAATAAGACTCAGGTGCTCCAGAGAGTGAGAAATAAATACTACAAAAATTCAAGGGCCTTTCTCATCAGTAAAATTTTTAAGATTCCAGTGGTTTGGGTCATGCTCAACTATCTTCTTCAAATTAAAGAGCAAGTTACACACCTCACATATCTTACCACTAAGAAAGAAGTACAACACTTAGTAAACCACCTTGAGATTTACTGCAGTGTATTCTACATTTGGAATATAACACCAAACCATTTATTGGGTGATAAAGAAGACAGCTAGATTTGATTTGGTCCCAGGGCATGAATTAATTAGTTAATTAATTAAAGTCTCTTTACAGGGGCGCCTGGGTAGCTCACTCATTAAGTGTCTGCCTTCAGCTCAGGTCATGATCCCAGCGTCCTGGGATGGAGCCCCGCATCGGGCTCCCTGCTCCACAGGAAAACTGCTTCTCCCTCTCCCACTCCCCCGCTTGTGTTCCCTCTCTCGCTGTATCTCTCTCTGTCAAATAAATAAATAAAATATTTTTAAAAAATAAAGTCTCTTTACAGAAGGTCTAGGCTGTGGTATAAGCACATCTTTGGCCATAGTAACCAGCAAATCCCTGGCAGTAGAGGTAACTTTGGTAGAGAAAGACACTGAGTAAAATTTCTGGCAAGCCCCAAAAGGGAATCACAGCACACAGGCTGCGCCATTTGTAGCATAGACTTAGGTACCATTTAAAAACAGTTTCTGACTTGTTCCTGGGCTCAGGTGGAATTTGTGCATCTGATCTTTGGTCATGCCATTGTAACTGCAGATGACACTGTCAGGCTCATCTCATTGTGTCATAAGGTTGCGCTGGCTGAAATAGATATGGAGCCCCCTCAAAAAAAGACTTGTCATCCAACAGTAGAATGTTCAGACAACTTCCAGTTATCTGTGCCTTCCAGGTCTGCCTCAGCTACAATGAGACACTTAACCCAAGGTCACCCTGTTTCCAGCACCCACACCTGGTGACTGATTGAGATAAGGTTGCAAAAGCCTGGTTATTGCAGCCTGTTGCAAGACACTCCAATGGACAAAATTTGCTGCAGAGCTCCCAGCCAGTTTAGCTGAGGCCTTGGTGGACCTACATGGAAGTTTGGATTCCTTCTCTGCCTAATCTTGCTTCTTCCTACTTCTTGTCACAAATGTTGATTCTTTAAAAACATCTTGCACCTCAAACATTTTCTAGGGTCGGCTTCCAGAGAACCAACCTTGAAAATACTTACAAAATTAAAGTGGTATAACTAGCAGCTTCAGAGGACACAAGAAAGCTGCACAACCCTGTGGCCCAAATTCCTATGTCATTTACCACTGTTGCACAACACCTTTCCCGCAGCTCATGCTGGGACCTAACGGGTGCGGATGGAAGGGTTCCCCATGACCAGCTGATGAAGAACAAAAACTGAACTTGGCTCATAGATGGGCCGTTCAGTATGTCAGTGCAAACTGATAATGTACAGCCGCTGGTTAACAGTGCTACTCATGTTGACCCTGAAAGAACAGTGAGAGGAAATTCCCCCAACGGGCAGAACTAGGGGAATTCTAACCATTCATTTTGCATGGAGAGAAAAGGGACCAAGGTAAGAATATACACAATCTCTGTGAGACAAGTGGTTTAGCTGGTTAGTCAGAGGCCTGGAAGTAGCAAGATTGGTGAATCATGGACAAGAATGTCCAGGGAAGAGGCATGTAGAAGGACTTATGGGAATTGTCACAAAGATCTTTGTACCACATATTAATGCTCACCAGAGAGAATCTACCACAGAATAAGTGCTAAAAAATGAAGTGGACAGGATGACTCTGCCACTAGGATGTCAACTAGCTTCTGTAGTTGGCCACCCCAGTGCTGAAACAAGGGTTGCATGAATAGAAAGCCCATAGTAGCAAGAATGGAGGTTATGCATTCATGACTGCACAGCACAGGCTCCATCTAACGAAGGTTGATCTAGCTGTTACCACTGTAGACTGTCCAATATGTCAAAGACAAATCCTAAGCCTCTAATACAGAGCCATCCCTCATGGCTATCAACCAGCCTATTAATGGGAAATTGATTGCATCAGGTCCCTTCCGTCCTGGAAAGGACAATGATTTATTCTGACCAGGATCGGCAAGTATTCCAATTATAGGCTGAGATCTCTCATAACATTGTCAAGGAACCCATTTTAGGGGAAAGGAAGATGATGAGCCGTTGATAATAAAATCCACTAGTCTAACACACACTCCCACCATCCAGAGCTGCTGGTCTGATAGAACATTGCTTCTTCAAGATTAGCATAAGGCCAGTTTAGAGAACACACACTGTGAGGACAGAGCACTAATCATCAGGACACAGTATACACATCAAAGCAAGAGCTGTCTCCAAAAGGTAAAATATATGGGAACAAAGGGTTAGAAGTAGCTGTCCTATTCACAATCACTCTAGCAACGCACTTAATGAATTTGTGCTTCCTATTCTTGAATCTTTAGACTGTGGGTCTAGAGATCCTGACTCCCATTGCATACTCATTTCTACCAGGGGATACGTTAAGTGCTCCACTGAACTACAGTTGCTGCCTGGTCACTTTGTGTTCTTTGTGCCAGTAGACTAGCAAACAGAAAAGTTAATAAACTGGCAGGGATAATTAACCCTGGTCATTGTGAGGACAAAGAACTATTGCTACCTTGTGGGGGCAGGTAGAATTATGGATTGATACTTAGACATGATCCATAGGACATCTTTTAGTATTCATAAGCCCAGTTTCAACTCTAAATGGGTAAATTCAAGAACGTTAGTTTGATAAAGATAAGGCAATCAGGAGCTCAGATTTTCCATGATTGAGGGTCTTGATCACCACAGTAGGCAGGCCATTTAAAACTAAAGAAGTGCTAGCCAGGAGGGAAGGAAAATAGAATGAAAGGTAAAAGCAAAAGATAATGAGTATCAGTTATGGATCTCAGAATCAACTGCTACAATAGGGACTATAGTTTGTCCTACTAACCTTCCTCTTGTAGGTTTGTCCAGAAACAGGGTCCAACCAGAATCCTGGAGAAGCTACACTTAGACAGAGTGAGGTTAATATGAGAAGCCAGTGGATTTCATCAGTGCAAGGGAGGACTGAATCAGACACTGTTGATGCCCCTCTCAGATCTATGAACTCCATTGGTACCTCCATCCCTTAACTGTTGTAATTTCTGTTACTGACTCACATTTGCCTCCTTCTCTCAAGAATTTCCCTTGGGCAATAGAAGCTGCCTCCCCACCAAGCACATTAAGCACCCCAAAAACCACAGTTTGGGCCAACCAACAGCTGATAACTGCCCAGTAGAAGGATACAAAAAGCTAGACTCCTTTCCTCAAGATAGTATCAAACCTTCAGTGCAACTAATATTCCAGAACTCCCCATAGGATTAGGTCAAAGTTAGACTTCAGCTGAGAGCACATTTATGCCTAGCTTTTCTTCCTTCTCCTATTCTGATTCCTTCACCCCTTTCTTCTGAGAGTACTCCCACAATAAATCACTTGCGTAAGGAACCCCATCTTGGGCTCTATTTCTAGAGAACCCAAACCAAGTCACTGTGCTTCACTTTCCTCACCCATACCAACTATTATTATCCCTTTATTCAGAGAAGGAAATTGAGAATGAATTATGAAATGCTTAGAACATGCCTGACACATTAAATGCTCAATAAGTGTTGGCTATTACTAATATTTCCTCCACAAAGATTATGAAAAAATAATCTGCACTTGCAAAATTTAGAGTCATAATCCCTCATTAGGCTCAAAGAAAAAAATTTATCTGTCTCATTGTTTTCTCATAGGAGGGATAAAAAGTGCTCAAGTTCCCAGATCTTTTCCACTGTAAAATATAGACCTATCTCCAAAGACTAGCTATGATATTTGTATCCCATTTATCCAACCTTTTTATCCCCATGGAAGTGACCCCAATTAAGCAATTGCTAAGATTCCTCCTGATTTACAAACTTTGAACACACTCAATTTTGTCTTAAATAGTTATAGATATATATGTATAGTGATCTAAAAATAAGATAAACAGTGAGAAGAATAATAAGCCAAATAACATTCTAAGATGTCCACTTAAGAAATAAATCCCAGTAATCAAAAAGGATTCCCTCTGAAACTGTACTTTAAGATTAAATTTACCTATCCTTTAATAGGCAAGGATTTATACTCGTTTATTGAACATTTATAATATCCCAGATTTATCACTCATCTATCCCTGTATAATAAACTACTCCAAATCAGTAGCTTAAAATCACACCTATTTTAAAAAATAATAATTAATAAAAAATAAAATAAAATAAAATAAAATAAAATAAAATAAAATCACACCCATTTTACTTGTTTATGATTCTATGGATCAACAGTTTATACTGGGTTCAGCTGGGTGGTTTTCTGCTGGTCTCACATGAAATTCTTCTGATCAAATATGGTGTCTGGTGAGAGCCCATTTCTTGATTCATAGATAGGCTGTCTTCTCATTGTGCTCACATGGCAGAAGGGATAAGGGATTTCTCTGGGGCCTCTTTTCCAAACGTACCCAATCTCATTCATAAAGGTTCCACCCTCATGACCTAATCATTTCCCAAGAGCCCCACCTCCCAAAACCATCATATTGAGCATTAGGATTTAATATATGAATTTTGGAGAGGCATAAACATTCAGTCTATAGCAACTGGGCTGAGCAGGCTAATAGGCCTCCCTCCCATAATGTTGGCTATTGGTTGGGCCTCTCTCTATCCTGGTCTCTCATTCTCAAGAAACCTTCTTCACATGGAAGTCAAAGAATTTCAAGAGGATAAAAACAAAAACTCAAGACCCCTTGATGCCTCAGCATAGAAGCACCGCAATATTACTTCAACCACATTTTATTAGTCAAAGTAAGTATGAACAGCCCAGACTCAAGTGGGAGTTGTGTGGGTAGATGGATCAGAAAGATAAACTTATTTCTGTACAGAAAGAATGGAAAATCATGTTACAAAGGTGTATCAATACAGGGATGCAAACAACCATCCACCCACCCTAGGCTCTTTGCAGATGTTTTACATATATTCATTATGTTATTTACCCTCATAATCATGTTGTAGGGTAAAGATTTTCAGTCCTCCATAAATGCAGAAATTCTGGAGCAGGTTTGGGGCCTTATTTTTATTTCTGGGTTATTTTATTAAAATCTCCCCTAGCCTACCCATTTGTTTCCATCAAATTGATGACTTTTTATATTAATCACTTTAAAAGTAGAAAGTAGACTAATAAATAGAGCTTTGTTAACAAAGAAAGATGTGTAGGAATTATACATCATCTCATTTTCCCATTGTGGTCCAGGATCAAAATATTCTCACGAACCATGAGAGACTATGGACTCTGAAAAACAAACTGAGGGTTCTAGAAGGGAGGGGGGTGGGAGGATGGGTTAGCCTGGTGATGGGTATCAAAGAGGGCACATTCTGCATGGAGCACTAGGTGTTATACACAAACAATGAATCATGGAACACTACATCAAAAACTAATGATGTAATGTATGGTGATTAACATAACAATAAAAAATTTTAAAAAATATATTCTCACAGTCTGAGACTTTTATCAGGATGAAGAACTGATGGATTTGAGGTATTAATTAACTACTAGACCATGACTGGGCTGACTGGGCCAGTACCAAGGCTCCCGGGCAAAGGAGCATTGACGGAGTAAGGCTGATCCTTGGTGTCACCTACACTCGTAGTTTTCAAACTGAAGTTCATGACACATTAATGAGCAGTGAAATCAATTTAGGGAGCTACCACTATAATTTCTTAAATGAAATGTAACAAATTACAAAAGAAGAGAAACTATTATAATGCCATCACAGCACCCATAGACTATGGCTAGAGCTCAAATATTTAAAAATGTAGTTCCAATAGCTCCTGTCAGCCAGAAAAGGCTAGCTCTTCACTAGTCTGTTTTGTTCCATCTGTTACATTAGGTACAGAGATTCGGTGCTCATTGGTTCTGATTACTGGCTTAACTGGTTAATAGTACTTATTTGGCTATAATCTTACTAAGTTGAGCCAAATTCAATTAATATTAGAAACAAAGTCTTCTTGGGTGCCTGGGTGGCTCAGTCAGTTAAGCATCTGCCTTGGGCTCAGGTGGTGATCCCCAGAGTTCTGAGATGGAGCCCCACATTGGGCTCCCTGTTCAGCGGGAAGTCTGCTTCTCCCTCAGCCCCTCACCCTGCTTGTGCTCTTGCTCTCTCTCTCTCAAATAAATAAACAAAATATTTTTTTTAAAAAAAGAAAGAAACAAAGTCTTCTTAAAGCCAGCGCAACATTATGTAAGAGTCATTGGACATTTTAAATTATATGAGAGTCAGTATTGTAGGGGCCAAAGGCAGGCCCAAAATGGGTCACTTTGGTATGAAAATTATTTTGAGTTAGAAACAATCAAAACCCAGCAGATTCAGGAAAAGCACTTCACCTCCTCCGCAGCTGCCTAAATTTACTTTGGAAAGAAGAGCCAGTGCCAGGAAAAGAGCTATTAAGAAAGATTCCTCTTTACCTAAGAAACTTATTTGCATAAGAGGTCAACTTTTGTTTTCCAAACATTATCTCTCACCTTCCTGCTAATAGTCTTCCTCCTCTTTGTATCCCTAGACCCTCAACCCTCTACTTAGCTCAAGATGTCATATAAGCCTCTTGGTGCCTGTCTTTGTAATTTCATGTCTGTGTGGATTCCCCATACATACAAAACTAAATTTCGTTTTCTCCTGTTAATCTGTTTTGTGTTAATTTGACTCTTAGTCCGGCTGGAAGGATCCTGAAGGTCGGATGAAATTTCTTCTTCCCCAACAATATCCAACATCAAACTTAGTGACAAAATTTGTACCAAATTCTTGTTCTAAGGGAAATAATCACAATATTTTGCTTAAAATTTCTGTACTAAAAAAATAAAATAAAATTTCTGTACAGAAGCTAAAACTAACTTTTCTTTATCTTTCAAGATGAAAAAATCTCATGGAGAACTTTAACAGATGTCTGATTCAAGGGATGCCTGGTTGGCTCAGGTTGGTTAAGGCTCCAACTCTTGATCTCAGCTCAGGTCTTAATCTAAGGATTGTGAGTTCAAGCTCTACCCAGCATGGAGCCTACTTAAAAGAAAAAAAGAAAAGAAAAGAATGTCCTATTCAGGTAAGGAACTGGAAGAGTTTATCAGTCTTTTCTATCATCTAAAGAGATGTAGATACAGAATATTACACCTCTTCCCTGGATTTTGTACTTCTGGCAATCTCAGGCACTTTGAGCAAAACTAGGCCCTAGATGTAAGTATAAAGGGCTGTGAGTAACTCATAGGTGGCCAAAATGAAAGTCACACAGTCTAGAAGCTAAAATTCTTTCAGCTTTATTAAGATAATTTTTACCCACTTTATGTTTTTATTGATTTCCCAATTATAGCACACCTGAAGCAGAAAATTACCTGGAAAAGTTGCAGTTGGAGGCATACATAGTGATAGCAACCAAATGGCATATTACAGCCCACTGAGCTTACAGATAGGAAAACTACCAAAAGTCTGATTAGAGGACACCAAAAGCATAACGGTCTATGGTCATTTTATATAAGCACCACTGTAGCCTTTTCTGATGTTGTTTTAAATTGCATCTTCTTAAAATTTCATTTTCCAACAGTTTTGTTGCTGTCATATAGAAACAAAATTTATTTTTATCTACTGACTCTGTATCCAACAACCTAGGTAAATACACTTATTAATTCTAAAATTTACCTGTAGTCTCTGGATTTCATTTGAAACTAATCATGTCATCTGTACATAATGATTGTTTTATTTCTCCTTTCCCAATACTTATACCATTTTTTTCTTGTCTTATTGCCCTGGCGAGGACACTCACATAAAAAAAATTAAATAGAAGTGATGATAAAGAACATCTCCTTGTCTCTTTCCTTCTGTTAGGGCAAAGCCTTCAATATTTCATCATTATTCAATATTTCATCATTACAAATAATGTTTGCCACAGGCTTTTTATTTATATTCTTTATTAAATTAAGGAAACTCCCTTCTCTTCAGTTTGCTGACAGTTTGGTTTTTGGTTTTGGTTTTGGTTTTGGTTTTGGTTTTGGTTTTTACCACGCTCAGGTGTTAAATTTTATCAAATGAATTTTTTCTTCCATTTGGATAACTACAATTTTTTTCTTTTATTCTGTTATTATGGAGAATTATATCAATTGCTATTTCAAATGTTAAACTCACAATTCTTACATTCTTGGAATAAACCAAATTAAATTGTAATATATTATCTTTTTTAGGTTCTTAATTTTGTTTGCTAAAAATGTATTTAAAATTTGTTGCATCTTTGTCTATGAGAGAAATTGGCCTGTAATTTTCCTTTACTATTACATCCTTATCAATTTTATATTGATAATGATGAGGATGGAGAGGAAATAGAATGCTTATACATGACTAGTGGGAGCATAATCACTTTGAAAAATTGTTTGGTAATATCTTCTTACTCTGACCGTATGTATACATAACCTATGACCGTGTGATTCTACTCCTAGTGATATACTGGCTATACACACACACACACACACACACACACACACACACACGCACCAGAAGACATGTTCAAGTATGTTTATTACAGCATTATTTGTAAGAGCACTAAAGTAAAAAAAAAAAACAAAAAAACTGATGTCCATCAATAGTAGAATTGATAAATTGTGGTATACTCATTTAGTGGAATCTTCCACAACAATGAAAAGGAATAAATTGTTACTAAATATACCATCATGAATAATTCTCACAAACATAATGGTAATTAAAAGATGCCAGACCAAAATAAAAGTATCTGCTGAGTGATGCTACTTACATAAAATTCATAAATAGGCAAACAGATTTATAGTGTTAAAATTCAGGCCACCGATTACTTTGAGAGGCAATTAGTCACTGACTGACAGCATAGGTTGGAAGAGGAAATGCTTCTGAGTGACTGGAAATGTTCTTATTCTTTATCTGGGTGATATTTTCACACTGTGAAAATTCATAGAACTATATACTTACATTTTGTATATTTTCCTTTACGTATATTGTACTTCAATAAATATTTTTATGAAACAAATGATTAGGTAAAATATTTTTTAAATGTGATTATGCATTTTATCTCTGTGGTGATCAAACTATAGAGTACAAAAGTAGTTGTGTTAGTTCAAGTCCTACAGAAGAAGCTGCCAAGACAAGATTAAATGCACAAGGGTTTTACTTGGAGAAGAATCTGTGTGAGAGCAACTGAGTAGGAAGCTAGTGAGCCTGGTAAAGCCATAACCACCATGCAAGTCTGACTTGAGTAGAGGAGGAAAGGAAAGTTGTGTGGAAGTGTCCTACTTGACAGTGTAGTCTATGGGAGGTTCAAAAAGGCCACCCATGAATCCCATGACCCTTCAGAATAGACTTGCCTTGTTATCCCTGCCATGCTCAGTCATTGGCGAATTACAGCAAAAGATTTCAAGCACAGCAGCTGGGCCCTTTGGTCAGTCACTCTCCCATTTGTTGGAAGTATGTGATACACATTCTTATGGCCACTACAGATGCTTCAGCATGGTATTTTCTTTCTCCTATAAAAATAGAATTTTAATTTTTTTTTTAATTTGATGTTTTGTGGTTTATTTTTTTTTAAAGATTTTTATTTAGTTATTTATTTGTCAGAGAAAGAGAGCACAAGCAGGGGGAGCAGCAGACAGAGGGAGAAGCTCTCCACTGAGCAGAGAGCCTAATGTGGGACTCCATCCCAGGACCCTGGGATCATGACCTAAGCCGAAGACAGACGCTTAACTGACTGAGCCACCCAGGCATCTCAAATTTTAAAATTTTTAATTTAAAATTTAAATATAAAATTTAATTCACCTTTTAAATTTCCCTATAGTGAAATTAACTCTTTTTGGTGGACATTTCCATGTATACTGATAAATGCATACATACAGCTACACCACTATTTATCAGTTCCCTCACCCTAAAAATTCCCTCATGATACAACTTTAAAGTCTCTCTCTCGTTCTCAGTCAGTTAAGCTTCTGCCTTTGGCTCAGGTCATGATCCCAGGGTCCTGGGATGGAGCCCCAGGGCAGGCTCTCTGCTCAGCGGGGAGCCTGCTTCTCCCCCTCCTTCTCCCTCTGCCTGCTGCTTCACTTGGCTTGTGTGTGCTCTCCCTCTCTCTCTCTATCAAATAAATAAAATCTTAAAAAAAATAAAATAAAATAAAGTCTCTCTCTCACCCCAGCCCTAGCCCCTGGCAACCACTGATGTGCTTTCTATCCCTATAATTTTTCCATTTCTGTAAAATAAGTGGAATCATATTTTATGTGGCCTATTGAGTCTTAAGGAATTTCAGATTAATTCATATTCCTACATGCATCAATATCCATATTCATTTTTTTTTAATTTCTGAGTGCTATTCCACTGCATAGATGTACCACACGTTTTTATGCATTCATCAGTGGAGGATATCTGAGTGGTCTCAAGTTTTTGGCAATTATGGATAAAGACACTGTAAATATTTGTGTATGTTTTTGGGTAGACAGAAGTTTTTCATTTTTTTGGGTTTTAGAAGTAAAATTGCTGGGTCATCTGGTAAGTGTGTGTTTATTTTTATTTTTTTAAAGATTTTATTTATTTATTTGACAGAGAGAGACACAGCAAGAGAGGGAACACAAGCAGGGAGAGTGGGAGAGGGAGAATCAGGCTTCCTGCTGAGCAGGGAGCCCGACATGGGGCTTGATCCCAGGACCCTGGGGTCATGACCTGAGCCACCCAGGTGCCCCAAGTGTGTGTTTAATGTTAAAGGAACAGTCAGTTTTCCTAGTGGCTATACCATTTTTGCATTCCTACCACCAATATGTGACAGTTTCTGGTTGTTCTGTATTCTTATCAACACTTGGAACTTGGGTTTTTTTTATTATTATTATTTTGATCCATTACAGTAGGTGTGTGGCACTCTCTCATTTCAGATTTTAATTATATTTCCCAAATGACTAACACCTTGGAGCACCCTCTCATGTCTTTAGTTGTTATTCATATAACCTTAGTCAAGTGCCTGCTTAAATCTTTTAAGTACTGTATATTTTACTTCATGGAAAAACATCTGGTTTTTAGCCCCAAAATTTCTACGTTCAAATATTTTCTGAGTTTCAAGTGTTTATTTTTACGTGAGAATAAAAACAAAACCTTTAAAGGAGCTCCTTTCACCTCTCTCCAAAATGTAAATCTAAGTGGGAATACACATTCATATTACGTTCTTATGGATGGTTTGCAAAAATAAAATATGTCAAGATGTTTAATCACCAGTGCAGCACAGACACTGAACAATCAGGGTGGAAACCAGCCCTAGACTAGCTGTATAGCCACCCCAAGATACATGAATAAATATTAGCCCTGACTGACCAAACACATCAAAATCTTCAAATATGTGTATGTTTCTTGAGATGTAAATTCCATATCTAATAATTTATTATAAGGAAATAATCAAGGATGCATATAAAGGTACATATTTATACACATATACATACCAACTACACATGCGCATTAAACACAGTGTTGTTTGTGATGTAAGAATGTTGAACATAATCTGTGTAAGACAATGGCATTGTTGAAGTAAAATATAGTATGTCCATACAGTGGAACATCATGTAGTCCTTCAAAATGGTATGGGTCTACTGAAACAAAAAGAAATATTCATGATAAATCACTATGAGAAAAAGCAGATCACAAAAGATATTACTGAATGTTTCTATTTGTTTAAGAATGTATGGACATATGACTATGCATTTGAAAATACACAGAATTAGCATTGATTATCTCTGGGTAAGTCTAATAAGTGATGTTTTCCTCTTTGTATTTCGGATTTTCTGTAATGAGTATGCTTTAGTAACAGAGATGGGGGAAGGAATGAAAGCAAAGCATTACAGAGAAATAAAAACATCATATTTAATTATTAATAGTGATGGATGAATCAACAAGAAAATGTTAAAATGTGTTTGGTATGTTTATTAAAGAAGGCAGATTCATATTAAATATTAAACTGTTCTATTTCGTTGAGTAAGTTTCATTTGTACAGAGAAAACTTCATTCCTCAGCAATGCCAAATAAAGGAGATGGGGAGCACTTGTGTATGCATATTTGCATGTATACACCATGGAACTATACCTGCCTGTCTATGCGTTCTTCAAAGTAAACCTGGGACTCCCTAGGCTTTTTCACTTAGTCATAGACAATATCTGACCTAGATAAGGTCGTGTTCTGATTCATCCTAAAGCCTCCACCAGAACTGCTAAAATATCCTTATTCTTATTTTGCTACAGGCATTGAGTTCACAAAGGAACTCATGCTTCAACAGTTTCTTCCCCCGGTTTGGGTCAAAAAGACCTACTTTTATATTACATAGTTACAGGAACCTTTTAGCCACAAAGCACGTGTCTCAAAAACATGCTATTTCACAAAAGGATTTTCAGGCTTCAAACGGTGGCTTTCCTCGTTCATATGGCTATGTAGATTTCTTTTCACTTAAATCTAGAAAGATGATGCCCAGAGGACTTTATCTTCTTTATCTTTTTTAATTATCTCAGCCTACTGACAACTAGAGCATAACATGAGCATTTTCCTAAACAGAAGATATTTTCCAAGTCATTCAAAAGCACTGTACTAAAAAAAAAAAAAAAAAAAAAAGCACTGTACTTTCCAAAGCAATCTTAAGCAAGGTAACAGCAATCCAATACACCATAAAGACTCTAGCAATTTAGAAAACATGGACTAAAGTGTCAGTCAGATCAGAGGCACCACCCACACTAGAGGACAAAGAATCAGAAGAGAAGACATACAAGCAGCATTCAAAGAGAATTCCGGTTCCCTCTATTGTCCCCATTGAAGGCGCTCCTGCAGCTTCCTGGTATTTTGTTAATGAATAGAAACAGTACTAAATTCCACTAGGAGCTTCAAAAAAAATTGTATTTCTAGGGACACAAAAGGAGGTCTCCTTGTAAGTTATTAAAGTATGGAGACAAAAATCAAACAGGCTCAACAAAAATCAAACAGTCACATTCCCTGGGAAATGCTGATGGAAACCAAATCAGACTCTGACTCCTCTAGAACAAATAAAACTAATGCTTTGCTTTTCCATTTTATCCTTGATCAGTTAACCACTGAAAGGAGAAGCATTGGTGGAATTCTCCAAATAAAATGACAGCTAGAATAAGGATTGCCCCAGATACATTTGTTCTAATTTGAGCTGAATATGGTAGAACTTGTCACAATCATAACCCACATAATGTCATTTTTAAGTTTATTCAAATCTTAAAATAATTCTTTTTTCATACTAACTTTTCTTTACATTTTATTATAAAATTTTTAATATAATAGAAATATAGATAATCTAATTTAACCCTCAAAACAACTATCAGATAAGTATTACTACTGTCTCTATGTCAAAGAAAAGAAAATTAAAGCACTTGGAGGTTAACCAGCTTTCCTAAAGGCACACATAATTAACATGTAATAAGACTTTGCTGTATTTGCTTTAAATCTTTTGTTCTTTTTGGAAATAAAATATCACACACAGATGAAGCCTCTGTTGATTCCCTCACTGATTCAATTACTCCTTACATCTCCAGAAGGAATCACTATCTTGATGATATGTACCTTTCTATTACATTATTTTACTTTTAATACACACATACATATCCATAAACAATATGTAGGATTATTTTCTGTATATTATTCTGCATCTTCTTTATTTTACTCTGTTTTTGTGATACTGCCACTTTAAATCATATAAATCAATACATTCATTTAACTGCATTATAGTATTCCATTATATTAATATACCACAATTTAATTATTCCTTCTCCTAATGACAGATATTTAGGATGTTTCAAATTTTTCAATATTAAAGCAATGGCCACTGAACAGACACCCAGTTTCCAGTCAGGCACGTAAAAAGCTTGGAAATTGGCAGTCCATTCCAACTACAAGTAAAAAGCTGAAAATCAGTAACTTCTCTTGGGTCCACCAAAGAAGTGAGGTCACAGAGCAAAGTGCTGGTCCCAAATTTAGAGAAACAAGTACAGAGAACCCCAATTTACCAGAGCAGAAATCCACAAGCAGAAACCTCCAAGGAAGCAGTGCAGGGTAGAAAAACCTGGCCTGTAATTAATGTAGTTGAATTACTGGAGACACGGTGTGGACAAGTCCAAGAGTTAAAACTCCAGAGGGAGCCATTTTAGGAGACCCCACACTTTTGTAAGCTTTAGTTTTAGGACCTTTACCAAGTTCTCACAGTGAAGATTAGAAGAAAACCCTCTTATGCTTCTGACAGAAGGAGGAGAAAAATCACCATTTTGAAATTCACAGAGCATTCTGTTCTTCTTAACAAGATGTGCCCTCAGGACAAATTATTTTACCAGACCCTAAACTACTGGGGTTTTATCATAGCCTAATGTACTTGGGGGAAGTGACCACAGCCTTCTGTCATTCAACCCCAACTCCAGCTCTGCTAGCCCTCCTATCTTACCTAAGGCAGGGGGGAAAGATGAGAAGCATTTTGGAAGTTGACAGAGCAGGGATGCGGGCTTACTAAATGACTGAAACCTAGTCATAAGATTATTGAACACTTCCCCTCCCCCATACCTTACCACCATACCACTAAAGGCCTATTTACAGGAGTTCCTTTTAACCAGAATATCATGTCCAGCTTTGAACAAAAAATTACAACGCCTAATAAAAGGCAAAAAATACAGTTTGAAGAGAATGAACAAGCATCAGAACCAGATTCAGATATGGCAGGAATTTAGAATTATCAGACTATGAATTTAAAACAACTATGATGAATATGCTAAGAGCTATCATGGAAAAAATAAACAATATGCAAGAACAGATGGGTAATATAAGCAGAGAGATAGAAATTCTAAGAAAGTATCAAGTATCACACAATGACTCTAGCTATCATTTTATTTGAAAAATGCCACCAATGCTTCTCCTTTTAGTGATTAACTGATCAAGGATAAAATGGAAAAACAAAACATTAGTTTTATTTGTTCTAGAGGAGTCTAAGTCTGATTTGGTTTCCATCAGCATTTCCCAGGAAATATGACAATTTTTGTTGATCTTGTTTGATTTTTTTCTTAAGATTTTATTTATTTATTTGTGAAAGAGAGAGAGAATGCGCATGCAAGCAGGGGGAGCTACAGGCAGAGGGAGAAGCAGACTCCCTGCCAAGCAAGGAACCTGATGCAGGACTTGATCCCAGGACTCTGAGATCATGACCTAAGCCCAAGGCAGATGCTTAACTGACTGAGCCATCCAGGTGTCCCAAGGCTATTTGATTTTTGTCTCCATACTTTAATAAACATACAAGGAGAACTCCTTTTGTGTTCCTAGATTGAAATAGGGTTACTTTACTTTGGAAAGTATCCAAAAAGAAATGTTAGAAATCAAAAGCACTATAACGAAAGTGAAGAATGCCTTTGATGGGCTCATTAATAGACTAGACATAGCTGAGGAAAGAATCTCTGAGCTTGAGGATATGTCAATAGAAACTGAAAAGCAAAGATAAAAAGACTTAAAAAAAAAAAAAAACAGAACAGTGGCGCCTGGGTGGGTCAGTCAGTTAAGCATCTGTCTTTGGCTCAGGTCATGATCCTGGGGTCCTGGGATCAAGCTCCACGTCAGGCTCCCTGCTCAGCGGGAGGCTCCTTCTCCCTCTCCCACTCCCCCTGCTTATGTTCCCTCTCTCACTGGGTCTCTGTCAAATAAATAAAATAAAAATCTTAAAAAAAAAAAAACCAGAACAGAACATCCAAAAACTGGGCGACAACTACAAAATGTGCAACATATGTATAATGGGAATAACAAAAGGACAAGAAAGACAGAAAAGAACAACAGCAATATTTGAAACAGTTATGACTGAGAATTTCCCCAAATTAATATGTGATACCCAATCATAGCTCCAGAAAGCTCAAAGAACATGGGCCAAGATAAATGCCCCAAAGAATAAACAAACAAACAAAAATCAAACCTGGGTATACCATATTCAAACCACAGAATATCAAACATAGAGAAAAAATCTTGCTATATGTCACTTATATCTAAATTTTTTTAGAAAATAAAAAAATCTTGAAAGAAGCCAGCAGATAAAACATTTTACCTACAGAAAGGAACACAGATAAGAATTACCTGTGATTTCTCTTCAGAAACCACGCAAGCAAGAAGAAAGTAGAGTGAAATATTTCAAGTGTTAAGAGGAAAAAGCTAGCAAAATAGAATTCTGTGTCCTGCAAAATTACCATTCACAAGTGGAGGAATACTTTCTCAGAAAAATAAAAATTGAGGGAATATGTTGTTAGCAGATCTGCTCTGCAAGAAATGTTAAAGGAAGTTCTTCAGAGAGAAGGAAAATTATACAGGTCAGACATAAAGAAAGGAAGAGTACTAGAAAAAGAATAAGTGAATGTAAAAAAAATTTTTATTTTTCTTATTCTTAGTGAACCTAACAGATAACAGTTTGTTCAGAATAATAATAGCAACAGTGTATTCAATGATTATTGCTTGTGCATAAGTGAAATAATGACAGCAATGATACAAAGGATGGGAGGGAGAGATCAGGAATACTTGGTGTATTAAAGTTCTCCAGAGAAACAGAACCAAAGGACACGCACGCACACACACACACACACACACACAGTGAGGAACTGGCTCACATAATTATGGAGGTTATGAAATCCCAGTATCTGCCATCTGCAAGCTGAAGACCCCCAGGAAAGGCTATGATGTAATTCAGTCTAAGTTCTTAAGGCCTGGGAGCTAGGGGAGCCAATTGTGCAAATCCCAATTGAGGCAGTGAAAGATGACATGAGGGGCGCCTGGGTGGCTCAGTTGGTTAAACGTCTGCCTTTGGTTCAGGTCATGATCCCGGAAACCTGGGATCGAACCCCATGTCAGGCTCCCTGATCAGTGGGGAGTCTGCTTCTCCCTCTTCCTCTGCTACTCCCTCTGCTTGTGCTCTCTCTCTCTCAAATAAATAAATAAAATCTTTAAAAAAAAACTGACATGAGATGTCTTAGCTCAATCAGTGAGGTAGGATTGGGGGCGGAGGTAAATCCCTGTTCTATTCAGGCCCTCACCAGATTGGATGATGCTCACTCATATTGGGGAGGGCAATTACTTTATTGAGTCTACTAATTCAAATGTTAATCTCATCTAGAAACACCCTCATGGACACACACCCAGAAAAAAATATGTTTAATCTGGGCACCCTTTGGCCAGTTAATTTGACACTTAAAAATCACCATCATATTTGGTTAATATAAAGTGCCTACATTACCTGTGAAATGGTACAATGTTATTTGAAAGTGTACTTGAATTTGTTGTAAATGTATATTGCAAACACTAGGGCAGCCACTAAAAATGTAAAAACATGGTAGCAAAGCCAATTTCACAGATGCCATGGGTATCAACTGCCAAGTTCTTTAGAAATTCTAAAATAGGGATGCTTGGGTGGCTCAGTTGGTTAAGTGTCTGACTTTTTGATTTCAGCTCAAGTCATGATCTCAGGGTCCTGGGGAGTCTGCTTGTCTCCCTCTCCCTTTGCCATTCCCCCTGCTCGCCCTCTCTCTTCCTCTCTCTCTCTTAAATAAATAAATAAATAAGTTTTAAAAAAGGAAATTCTAAGATATATTTGAGAATTATATTACCTGATATAGCCAACAAAATTTTATTTTAAAAAACTCCACTGTGAACATCCTTGTACATGTCTCCCTGAGCACATGTGGATTGGAGCTGTTGAGTCATAGGGTCTTCAGGGGTATCTTCCACTCTGCTAGGCATTACCATGTTATTCCCCAAAGTGGTTGTACGAATTTGCACTCCACCAGCCGTTCCTGCTATTGTTATCCATCCTCATTGATATATTTACCAACAAACTTTTAAATATTGGGGTATGAAATGAAATAGCTCATTTTAATTTGCCTTCCCATAACTCTAGTGTGGTTGATCATCTTTTTATGTGTTCATTAGCCTAAACTCCCTCTTCTATGATTTACCTGTTCATACCTTTGCTCATTTTTTCTATTGGTTCGTTTGCCTTTTTCCTTACTGATGTGTAGGTAATAATCCTTTGTTGGTTCTATATGTTATAAATAAATATCTTTTCCCAGTTTTTGGAACTCATCTTCTCATTTATTTATGGTGCATGTTAAATTTTTATAACATGAACTCCTTACAAATGCAAGTATGACACTTGCAAAAGCATGCTGTATAAACCAGGCCTCTAAATTTCTCTTCCCTATGTTTACCGCTTTTGTTATTGTTATTCAATTTCTTTTTCTTTAATAAAAGCATATGTGCATGGCACAAAATTCAAAATACACAAAACAATAAACATAAATATACCTTCTTCCTTCCTCTGTTCACCAAGACACTCAGTTCCTCTCCCCTGATGCAAACACTAATGCTAATTTTTTGGTGTATCTATGAAGATAGACCATGTATTGATAAACATTTATCAATACATTCTTTTTTCCACAAAGATGGTATGTTACACCATTCTATTCCTTGCAATTTTCTCATAAAATATGTATCTTAGAAGTACATATATATGTGTATTTCTAGGCAATCTAGATCATCAGTACAGTACATAGAGTGGCTTCCTTGAATTTCTTTTTCACACCTTCCTAGAATTTAATATATATGGGAGAACGTGTACCCTAGTAAGAATATGTCTACCCTAAGCCTAAGTTTGAGTCCCAGCCCCACCACTTATCAGGAGTAAGTTAGTTGGGGTGCCTGGGTGGCTCAGTCGTTAAGCATCTGCCCTCGGCTCAGGTCATGATCCCAGGGTCCTGGGATCAAGCCCCACATTGGGCTCCCCGCTCGGCAGGAAGCCTGCTTCTCCCTCTCCCACTCCCCCTGCTTGTGTTCCCTCTCTCGCTGTGTCTCTCTCTGTCAAATAAATAAATAAAATCTTTAAAAAATAAAATAAAAAGGAGTAAGTTAGTTGTCCTTTCTGTGCCTCAGTTTTCCCTTTTGTGAAAAGAAGGTAATAATGGGTCCTTTCTCATATATTTGTTGTGAGAGTTAAATTAAATTATATATGTAAAGTGCTTACTATAGTATTTGACACACAATAAACATTCAAAAAAGCTATTACTTTCACAAACCATAGTGTATTTAACGAATATTCTATTAAAAGGCATTTGCATTACTTCCAAATGTTTCTCTTTTTTTTAAGATTTTATTTATTTGACAGAGAAAGAGACACAGCAAGAGAGGGAACACAAGCAGGGGGAGTGGGAGAGGGAGAAGAAGGCTTCCCGCTGAGCAGGGAGCCGAATGCGGGACTCGATCCCAGGACCTGGGATCATGACCTGAGCATAAGGCAGATGCTTAACAACTGAGCCACCCAGGCGCCCCTGACCAAATGTTTCTATTATTATATTATATTCAGTACTATCATGAATATATTTGTACATATTCATCATGCTCATGTATAAGTAGGATCAATACACAGAAAATATATAGCAGGATCAAAGGCTGCATGAATTTTTTTAAAGATTTTATTTATTTATTTGTTTATTTGAGAGAGAGAGCGAGCATGACCGTGGGAAGGGCCAGATGGAGAGGGAGAGGGACAAGCAGACTCCCCTCTGAGCTCAATCCCAGGACCCTGAGATAATGACCTGAGCCAAAGTCAGACGCTTAACCAACTGATCCACCTAGGCACTCCTGCATGAATTTCTTATATTGCTAGATATTGCGAGGTTATCCTCCAGACAGTTTGTATCAATTTACATTCCAACCAGTCATATAAGAGAGTTAAGTCTCTTTATGTCCTGCTAACCATGTATTATCAAACTTTTCCTTACCAACTTAATATAGTGAAAATAGTGGTATATTACTATGGTTTTATATTTGTCTTTCTCTTATCATGAGTGAGGTGTTTTCATCTGAGTCATTTTTTTTTAAGATTTTATTTATTTACCTGACACAGAGAGAGAGAGAGAGAGCACAAGAGGGAGGAGTGGGAGAGGGAGAAGCAACTGAGCGGGGAGCCTGACGCAGAGCTCAAACCCAGGACCCCGGGATCATGACCTGAGCAGAAGACAGATGGTTAACCAAATGAGCCACCCAGGCGCCCCTGTTTGAGTCATTTTCATTTCCTTTTTTGTGAAGTTTCCTCATTTTCTGTTAGCCTATAGTCTTTTTCTTTATTGATTTATAGGCTATCTTACATATTTAAAATTTAAGTACTTCTGTATAATATGTTTCAAATTTTTTCCAGTTTTATCATTTTTCTATGCTTATGATGCTTTTGGCTTTTTTTAAATTTTCATAAAGTTAAATTAAATCATTTTAATGAATTTCAGGGAGTTTATGTCATTTGTAGAAAGGCCTTCTAAATGCCAAGGTTATGAAAACATCTTTCATTATTCCTCTGATACTATTATGTTTTCACATTTTAATATTTATGTCTTCAACCCATCTGGATTTATTTTGGGGGAGATAGGGGTCCCCTTTTAAGCTTTCTTTGAAGAAACTAACCAATTTTCCCTTAAAACAATTTATTGAACAAAGTATCTTTCCACCATTGATTTGAAATACCACTTTTATATTAAAATCCCACATACATTCAACTCTATTTCTTAATTTTCCATTCCTTTTGTTCATATACCAGTGCCACACTTTTAATTAATGTAGCTTTACTGTGGCATATACATATTAATATGTGGCCAGCAAATTCTTCCTAAATCTCTCTTTCTTCTTTTTTGTTAGAATTTTCCAGGCTATATTTCCTTGATCATTTTTCCATATGAAATTTAGAGTCAACTTGTCTAGTTAAAAGAAAAATACCTTGGGCGCCTGGGTGGCTCAGTTGGTTAAGCGACTGCCTTCGGCTCAGGTTATGATCCTGGAGTCCCGGGATCGAGTCCCGCATCGGGCTCCCTGCTTAGCGGGGAGTCTGCTTCTCCCTCTGACCCTCTCCCCTCTCATGCTCTCTATCTCATTCTCTCTCTCAAATAAATAAATAAAAAATCTTTAAAAAAAAAAAAAAAGAAAAGAAAAATACCTTACTAGTACTTCAGCTTAAAATAATTGATTAACTTAGGGAGAAATGTCAGCTTTATAATATCATCTTCCTATCCAAGAGCATGGGATTTCTTAACATTTGTCCAAGTTTTCGTTGTGTTCTTTAGTGATATTTTAATTTTCACATAGACTTTGCAAATTTTTGTTAATTTCATTCCTAGGTATTTCATACTTTATCACTATTATAAATAGGGATTTTCTTCTATTACATCTACTAACTGCTTGTTGCTTGTCTCTTGTTCTTGGAGGCTCATTTTATCTCCAGATCTAATTTTCCATGAAAATTTTCTATTACTATAATCCATCAAAGTCTCCTGGAACTCTGAGCTGACCAATAGGTACTAACTAAAAGATAATATAAATGTCATTATGGTCATGAAGGTAACATAAACATATGCCTCCTATTTACTTTAGAAACTTAGAATACAAATTCAAGCTAAAGAACAAAAATAATCACATGGATCAATAAAATAGAAGAGAGAGTCCAGAAATAAACCCACACTTCTATGACAAAGGAAGAAAGGATATAAAATAAGAAAAAGACAGTCTCGGGTGCCTGGGTGCCTCAGCCCATTAAGCTTCTGCCTCTGGCTCAAGTCATGATCACAAGGTCCTAGGATCAAGCCCCATGTCAGGCTTCCGCTTGGCGAGGAGTCTGCTTCTCCTCTGCCTCTGCCACTCTCCCTGCTCATGCTTGCTCTCTCTCTCAAATAAATAAAATCCTTAAAGATAGATAGATAGATAGATAGATAGATAGATAGATAGATAGATAGAAAAAGACAGTCTCTTTAACAAATGGTGCTGGGAAAACTGAGCAACTACATACAAAAGAAAGAAACTGGACCACTTTCCTATACCATATACAAAAATAAACTCAAAATGGATTAAAGACCTAAACGTAAGACCTGAAACCATAAAATTCCTAGAAGAAAATATAGGCAGTAATTTCTTTGACATAAGATGTAGAAACATTTTCCTAGACATGTCTCCTAAGGCAAGGAAAACAAAAGCAAATTAAACTATTGAGACTACACCAAAGTAAAAACCATCATCTAAACAAAAAGACAACCTACTAAATGGGAGAAGATATTTGCAAATGATATATCTGATAAGGGGTTAGTATCCAAAATACATAAAGAACTTATACAACTCAATATAAAAATAAATAAATAAATGATCCAATTAAAAATGGGCAGAGGACCTAAATAGACCTTTCTCCAAAGAAATACAGATGGCCAACAGACACAAGAAAAGATACTCAAAATCACTAATCATCAGGGAATTGTAAATCAAAACCACAGTAAGATATCATTTCATACCTGACAGAATGACTAAAATCAACACAATAAATAACAGGTGTTGACAAGGATGTGGAGAAAAAGGAACCCTCCTGCACTGTTGGTGGGAATGCAAGTTGGTACAACAACTGAGGAAAACAGTATGGGCATTCTTCAAAAAATTGGAAATAGAATTTCTATATGATCCAGTAATTTCACTACTGGGTATTTACCCAAAGAAAACAAAAACACTAATTCAAAAAGATATGAGCACCCCTACGTTTATTGCAGCATTATTTACAATATCCAAAATATGGAAGCAACCCAAGTGTCCACTGATAGATGAATGGATAAAGAAGATGTAGTATATATATATAGAGATATATAGGTATATATCTATCTATGTATATATATATATATATCTGAATATGAATATTGCTCAGCCATAAAAAAGAATGAAATCTCACCATTTGCAACAACAGGGATGCATCTAGAAAGTATAAAGCTAAGTGAAATAAGTCAGTCAGAGAAAGACAAATACCATATAACTTCACTTATATGTGGAATTTAAGAAATAAAACAAACAAAAAAGAAAAAATAAAGACAAACCAAAAGAGACTCTTAAATATAAACTGATGGTTGCCAGATGGGTGTAGGTGGAGTCATGGGTGAAATTGGGGAAGGGGATTAAGTGTACACATATGGTGATGAGCACTAAGTAATGTATAGAAATGCTGTATCATGATATTGTACACCTGAAACTATTATAACACTATAAGTTAATTATACCTGCATTTAAAAAATAAATAATTAAAATTTCAAAAATTTTAAAAATTAAAAAAAAATTCAAGCTAAAGAAATCTTAATTCAAGACCACCAATGGTTTCAGTGACTCATGTGTTTCCTTAACTATATTTCAATTTACCATTTTATGAAATGAAAAAACTAGGCAGCTTTAATATGATATATAACCTAATTATGTAATTTTGGGTATACTAAGTACAGTGGACTTTCCCTAACACGACCTTCAGTGAGTCATGCATGCCTTTACATAATCCCTTCAGTGCAGAGGAAACTATTGCTTGCTTCTTAGTCAACAGAATATGGTAAAAGTAGTAAGATAATCACTCCCTTGATTAGGTTACATTATATGGCAAAAGTGATGACATAGTCACTCCTGCAATGTTACATTATGTAAAACTGTCCTTCAGACTGGAGGGAGAGATGCTCCTGTTGGCCTTTAAGAAGTATGCAGCCATACTGTAAGAGGGCCAAATGTTAAGGACTAAGAGAGGCTTCTAGGAACTGAGAATTACCTGGTTAACTGCCAGCAAAAAAACTGGAACTTAACAACCTCACAGACCTGAATTAGGTCAAAAATCACAGGAGCTTGAAAGAGGACCCTGAGCTCCAGAAAGAAATTCAACCCAGCTGGCCCTTTGATTGCAATCTTGTGAAAACCTGAGCAAAGGATCTAGCTAGATTGTGCTTGAAATCCTAATCCATGGAAACTGCGAGATAATAAATGTATGTTGTTTTAAGCCTCTAAATTTGTAGTAATTTGTTACTGCAACAATAAAATCTAATACACTACATCAAATCCTGTCCCTGAACATTACAACTATGAACAGTAAATATCACTTATAGTTTGGTAAATTTATGGCGGAGGTTAGTCCTGAATGAAACATCAGTATAATATAGTTTCATTCTCTCTCTAAATTTATAGTGCTGTGAATAGGGAATTCCAGAATATCTTCAGATACTCCAAAGCTCAAAACTTTGACATAACTCCTTCATACCACATGCTTCAAAACCTAAGCTAAATATTATTCATCAGCATTCAGATTTGTCTAAGTTGAAATCTTTTCTAAGTGCAAGAGCCTATTTGAAAAACAATAATATTATTTAATTTATAACTGAAAAATGGGATGCGGGGAGACCAGAGTCTTATTTTATAGTAACTGAAATACCTCATTTATCTCTGCTTCTGCCTCTGCAGATACCCTTGGGTTGTGAATTCCAGTGCTTTACTTTTTTTATGGTCAGAGACAAAATCACAATAGCCTACCTCTAATTCCAGCTATAATAACATTTTCATGGCAAAGCTAGTTTTCTAGAATTTCACACAATACAGCTATTTGAACACTTAACAACCCAGCATATGGGTTCAAATTTGACATTCAATGTCTCAGTTGTTTAAGGCAAATTGTTCCATCTCTTTCAAAAAGAACATTAAAATGTTGGCTTACAAAATAATATTTTGGCTGACCAAACCCTTTTAATGCTTGCAGTCCTAGAATTCAAAAGTATTCTTTCTATTAAAAGTTATTTTCTTTTTCTTCTCCCACATATTTTAAGACTCTATGAAATTAGTGTCTGATATGCTAGTGGATGTAAATCCTGGTGTATTATTTACCCTCAGTCACTCAGAGAAAAGGATCATATCCAAAGTCACATTTAAGAGAGTTCCTGTAGGATGCAGATAAGAGTCTTCTGAAGAGGATGGGGATTTTTCACCACAAAGACTTATAAAAGCTTGTCCCCACTCAGGATCAGAGAGAAGCATAGACCAAAAATGAGGGAAGCAAGGCCAGACTCCGTTTATTTGTAGAGTTGTATTCATCATTCAGTTTTAAGTTTTCTTGTCCTACACTGTTATTCCCAAGCCTTCTGTAAAGCTGGTACATGGCAGCCTTATATTAACCATACTATTGTAAATTATTAAATAGAATGAAACATATATTTTGAGGATGAGGCAGTGAGGAGAGGAGACCTTCACCCAACCATCTTGCCTTGGGCCAACATAGTAATAGCAAGAATAAAAACAGCCAACATTTATATGATATACTATGTGCAAAGCACTTTATATATAGGTAGTAAGTCAAATAAACTGCTTTAAGTTGGCCTCCTCTAGACCACACCCTGGGGCAAGGAACTGTGTGAAAGTGATTTAATAAGAGCTTTTAGGGGAAGTGGGAGTGGTGAAGCAGGACCAACAAGTGGAGGAAGCCAAGCAAAGGTGTAAGCCGTGTTGGAGAATAGCTCAACCCCATGGGACCTCTGGTGTAAAACATTATCTCAGAGTTAGTTACATATCACCCAGGTGTGTCTGATGGCTAGGAGGCAAGGAAGATGAAGATAACCTAAAAGTGTCAGTCATTGGTTAAAGGCTGGGAGAAGAGGGGAATAAGGGACAAAATTAACCAAGTACTTTTGGTTCTCGAATAACACAAATAATGCAGGTTCTGACGGACAAGAGCAGTTGACAACAAAGACACAGGTGCTGGCTTGGAAGTGACATTTCATCTGGAACATGCACGTACAAAAATGGAAAAGAAATCTGAGGATGTTGGACAACCCACTTACTACATAATCCCCACAACACAACGAGGTATATCCATTATATCCATTTTACAGGTAAGGAGACTGAAATACAGAAAGATTGTGATGTCCAAGATCCAAGCTGATAAGTGTCAAGCCAGGATTTGAAACTGGACCATCTGGCTCCAGAGTCTGCATATTTATCCATTGTATAATTAAAACAGATGCTAGCACAGAGCATGCAGAGGCTCAAGGCAGAACTAAAACCATGGGGAGGAACTAAACAAGAGTGAACAGGCTAGAACCAGGACAAGCTTTCTACAGGATAGGAAACCTATGAGAAAAAAAAACAAAAAATACTCCACCCAACAGCATAGGCAAATGAGGAAATGATTTCAATCTAGATCTCAGGTTAGAGAAAAAAAGTATCCCTTGAGTAAAACCCCAAGGCTGAACCACATTTGGATATATTTCTGAATTTAAAAATATATATCTATTTTATTTTTTGTCATAGACATATACAAATAGACAAACAAAACCTATTAGAGATGCCAGAAAGAGACCACATATACATGGGAACTGGATATATGGCACGGATCACATTAAGAATATCAGAAGAAAAGGGACAGAATAGCCAATGAATTCTGGTAGGCATATTTGATTATTCATAAGAAAAAATAAGATAAACTTAGATCTTTATCTCACACCATGCCCAAAAATACATTCCAGATAGATCAAAAACACAAGTATAAAAATCATCTTTCAAAAAATATAGAAAAAGGGGCGCCTGGGTGGCTCAATCGTTAAGCATCTGCCTTCGGCTCAGGTCATGATCCCAGAGTCCTGGGATCGAGCCCCACATCGGGCTCCCTGCTCAGCGGGAAGCCTGCTTCTCCCTCTCCCACTCCCCCTGCTTGTGTTCCTGCTCTCGCTGTCTCTCTCTCTGTCAAATAAATAAATAAATAAAATCTTAAAAAATATATATATATAGAAAATATTTTTATGAAATTTGATTAGGAAATTATTTTTTTGACATAGCATAAAAGGCACAAACCACAAAGAAAGGGATTGGGAAAACTGGAATGGTAGACTGTACCCCTGTGAAAATATTTGCTGCCCCTCCCTACCAGGTTCAACTATGGGAGAAGATACACCTTCACCCCATGTCACTTGCTTTCGCCAATGAAATGAGGGTATAGTGATATATGCCACTTGCAAAGAGAAGCTTAAGAGACTTCTTGTGGGTCTGCAGACTCTCTTTTCTCTCTGCCGTAAGAACAGCCATGTCCAAGATAGGAGCCAAAGTGAAGATATGGAGCAGACAGAGCCTGTCAACCTATGTGAATATGAGTGAGAAATAAACTTTTGTTGCAGTAAACCCTGAGATTTGGGAGTTTTGTTATCACAGCATGATTTAAGTTAAGCTGACTGAAACACTTAGCCACATTCAAATATAAAAACTCTGTATATATATCACATGTACATATGTATATATGTAAATGTAAGTATATATATATATACACATATGTAAAGGATACCATAAGCTAAAGATTAGGTATCGATGTTTTCAATGTATATAATCAACAAAGAAATTAGTATTATGGAAAACATAAAGAATTTCTATAATTCAGTAAGAAAAAAAACAACTCAAGGGGAAAATGGGCAAAGAATATAAATAGCTATCTTGCAAGAATAAAAAACTAAGTGGTCTATAAATGTACTAAAATAAACCCAACCCAACCTCATGAAAAAAAGAGATATATATATGTACCTACCTATAGCATTTAACTTTGGGGAGAAAGGAAATGAGATAAGTTGTGAGGGTTCACTGTATCTGTAATATGTATTTTTTAACTGTTTTTAAAACAAATTTGGTAAAAAAATGTTGACATTTGTTAAATCAGGTGGTGAATAGTAACAATGTTGAGTTTTACTGAAGCCTGTGATCCTGGAAAACAGTGATGGTTGAAGAAATCTCCCTACCCACACTTTCGTGTTCAGGGAAAATGGCTTACTGCAAAGAACCACTGGTCTCCATGTACACTAGATAAGACTCTCAGATGCCACCTTGTTTAGCTTAGATATGGCCAGATACAGATCTTCCAAATTGCCATTCTTTGCCTCATAAATGCTTAGCTGAACTGCTTGTCCCAAATGAACAGTGAGAACAACATGCATGTTGATCAAACTGAAGTTAAGCCTCTCTCCTAGTCCCAGGTCCCTGAACTTCGGCTAGTAGACAACTCTTTCTTCACACACCCTCCTCAGAACAGACTAGCCTCAGGGTAGAATGTTCTCTAATCTACTGTGCAGTTTTGCTAGTCTTTCATCCCACCTCCCCACACCTTTCTACAAAACAAAGTCCCTTACTAACTCTTGAGATGCCTGCAGATCTTATGGTCAAAACATTCTCTCTCTTGCAATAGTTCCTTTCCCTATCTTGCAATAATCCTCTTACATAAAGCCTCTTCTTACTAATTTTGGATTTGTTTTTTATTTGACAGTCCAGATACATGTACTTTTTTTTGCATTTTGAATATTTCATGATACAAAGTAGATTTCTGAAGAACTTTTTGTATTTTGAATATTTCATCATACAAAATAGATTTTCAAAAACCCTTATTAAATAGAAAAAAATAGTTGACTAAAAAGTTGAAACAATTATTTTTCAAAATGTCTTGACAAAAACAGCAACAGCAGGTATAGGATTAAGAATTCCTGATTGACCATGCTTGTCAGGGAACTCATATGAAATACCAATGAAGGAACAGAGAATGTTAAATCTGGGGAAGAAAAGATTCAGAGAACAGAGCACCTGTCTTCTGATATATGAAGGGTTGTTATGTGGAAAATGGAATAGGAAGTTCCTGTGTGTTGCCATTAAGTAGAACTGTGATTTAAAAAAAAAAAAAAAAACAGTAGATGTGTGATTGGTAAACAAAAGTTTTAGGAAAACCTCAGCACAATCTAATAAAGAACTGTCTAACAGAGATGTCCAAAGGTGGAATGGGTTACCTTGCAATTCATGAGCACTTCACCAGTGCCAGTGTCCAGACATGATCTGTATGAACACTTAGAACACAAGTATTGAATGGTTGTTGGCACCATGTAACCAGACAGCTTCTGGATCCTATGATTCTGTCCACTGGACAGAGAACACCTGTCCACTGGACAGAGAACACCTGAGTGAACTTTATTTTAAGAACCAGGCCATCACTTATTGCCAAGATTTTCCAATTGCTGATAATTTCCAGTCTCGTTAAACTCAGGTAGCAGAAAGAAGGGAACAGATACCTTCCATAAGGAGATATATGCTTTAAGAATTTTTTTTAGAAGAGGAGAAGGAGGGCACCTGGGTGGCTCAGTCATTAAGCGCCTGCCCTGGGCTCAGGTCATGATCCCAGGATCCTGGGATCAAGCCCCACATCGGGCTTCCTGCTTAGCGGGAAGCCTGCTTCTCCCTCTCCCACTCCCCCTGCTTGTGTTCCGTCTCATTCTGTCAAGTAAATAAATAAAATCTTTAAAAAATAAATAAATAAAAGAGGAGAAGGAGCAAAATCAAAACAATCAAAAAGCAAAAGAAACCTTTTTTTTTTTTAAGATTTCTTTATTTATTTAAGACAGAGAGAGAGACAGAAGGCAGAGGGAGAGGGAGAAGCAGATTCCCCACAGAGCTGGGAGCCCAATGTGGAGCTCGATCCCAGGACCTGGAGATCATGACCTGAGCCAAAGGGAGACACTTTCTGAGCCACCCAGGTGCCCCAAAAGAAATCATTCTTTCACCAGAATGGGCACATAGAAAGAAACAAAAATAATTCTTAACTCCCAAACACCAGATATAGCTATGCTTCTGTCTTTAATAGTACTGCATCCATCTTAAAGCTTTTGTAAGACTAAGAAAACTGTAAAAAAAACGTGAACTCTCCACCAAATTATGTGATGACTGAGTGTTAGGGCAATGAGAGGCTTTTTCTGAAAAAGTCATAACAGGAAATTGAATGACTGTACCAATCAATCCAGCATAATCTAGACAATACAAGGTTCTGGAATAGCAAAAGAAAATGATATCTGATTTAAAAGTTAAGCAACTCTTTTAGACAAAGAAAAAAACTGTTTTGCAGATTTTTCTGTCAATTACTTTCATATTCCAGCCTCCATGACCGTGAAAGCCACAAAAGGGGTATAATTATATTTCACAGAAGCTGTTCTTGTTTTAAATCTACCCCTAATATAAAGCAGCCAACAGAGGAAATTATATTTAATAAGACATCTGGCTTCTAAATGAAGATGCATCCTATTTTTATTCTAAAATAATTTTAATTTGGTTTGTAATTGAAATACGAAATTGATGTCATTTAGAGTTTCCTGTCCCAGAGAATTATATTTACAAAGAAAATATCAGAATATTTTCATGGTGCAAGATTATGCTTTTATGACAAGTCTGAATAGATATTTTGACATTAACATCTTCTAGGAGAATTTAACTTCTTTTTATTCATGAGATTATGTTTGCTTTCACTAAAATGAATAACATAGGATTGCTTTATCTTATGATGTCTTTTTATTTTAATATTTATCTATTTCCTAATCTTTTTAATCTATTTGTTTTCTCCAAAGTTAATGTTTTTACTTATACCTCCTTCTGTTAAATAAAAATGTCTTCACCTGTTTGCATTTCATCCCCCCTATTTTTCTCCTCCTTTCCTTTTCTCTTATCTGTCTCTTGTTCCTTCTTTGTTCTATCTTTGCAACCAAAAGGATTCATAACTGTGTGGTACCAAGGGAAAGAACTAAATGTTAGTGGAATGAGTTACTTTGCATACAGAAAATCCTCATTTAAGGAAAGACCAAAAGAGATTTAAAAAAAAAATTTTTATCATATGGCGCGAGCCAAGCTACTCATGCTGTTTGACAAAGTCCAAGTATGAGGGACAATCCTGAAAATCAGAAGACTCCACAGCTGGCTCCTGCTACTTCTTCTCATTTTATTTGCGGCCATCTTTATAATCATGGGATTTTTTCTGGGGTTTCATGATAAAATGATTTATAAATTTAGTTATGCCTATGCAAGCAATCATAATGAAACTGATTCCAAAAAGGCTGACAATGGACCAAGAAGTAAAATTACCCAATGTCCTCCAATCTGTAATTCATCTAACATGAGCAACGCGGAGTTCTTTGATAAGCTTTGTTTAAGGGAGCTGTTGGATCCAGGCCCAGTAAAAATTCCTGTATGAGATCCCACAGGCACCTCAGAAGCACCAGGGTTCTAAGAGAAGGGCATCTCATTGTCGCTCCCACAGTACAGGGACCTCCCTACGTTGCATACAAAAAGGAGGTCACCTCTGGTATGCCCCTCGAGGCAAGCCCTGGAATAGGATTAACTTCCTTACCCCTACTCCTCCCATTCCTTATGCTGGAGTTGATAATGAGGACACAACAAGTGGTATAAGATTAAGGGAAAAAGGGTGCGGGCATCATCTGTCAGCCTTTAGGTAAAGATTAAGAGGAGTAATCCTCCGTGGTGTCTATGGAGCAAGGACACGAGACGAAAACACATAGAAATGGAATAAGTACTTTGACAAGATAGGGTGCACACGTTGTAAGCTGCCTTTGGAGAAAGAATAAACTTTAGATAACCTTTAAGCAAGAGTAAAAGAATGGAAAAACAAGGAAACATTCTAATGAATAAAAAAGGTCCCTCCGAGGCTATCGGGAGGGAGATGCTTACAACCTGATCCTGTGTCTGTGTCTCCTCACTCGCGGACGCCGTCCTTTCCTTCAAGAAACCCTTTCCTGCTGGAGCTGGACTCCGGCAATCATAGAAGATAGTTAAAAGGTGAAGTGAAAAAATAATAAAAAGAATGCCAAAATAAACCAAAGTGAAAGTCAGGCTACTCAAAATCTAGCAAATATGGGCGCCTGGGTGGCTCAGATGGTTAAGCGTCTGCCTTCGGCTCAGGTCATGATCCCAGGGTCCTGAGATCGAGTCCCACATCGGGCTCCCTGCTCCTTGGGAGCCTGCTTCTCCCTCTGCTTCTCTCTCTCTCTCTCTCTCTCCTCCTCTGTCTCTCATGAATAAATAAATAAAATCTTTAAAAAAAAAAAATCTAGCAAATAAGATTAGTGCCTATTACATTTACCAAAACAAAGCAAGTTATGAGTTCTATTTTTACTAAAATACTGATGCTAATTAAAAATTAAAATATTTAGTGCTTACAGTACAGATGAAATGAAAATTTGATACTATGGGGAAATTATCATTAAGAAAAAGTTATTTCAGGGCACCTGGGTGGCTCAGATGAGTAGGTGTCTGCCTCGGGCTCAGGTCATGATCCCGGGGTCCTGGGATCAAGTTCTGCATCAGACTCCCTGCTCCTTGGGGAGCCTGCTTCTCCCTCTGTCTCTCTCTCTCTCTGTCTCTCATGAATAGGTAGATAAGATCTTTAAAAAAAAGAAAAAGTTATTTCATAAGTGTCCAACTGATCTATTAGAAAATAAGAGATTAACCCATGAAAACAATCTAGTTAAAGCCTATACACAAAACAATCTCTTCTCAAAATAATTGGCCTCTTAATGTCTTCTTCAAATTATAGTTTATCTGAAAAATAAAAATACATTTACAATTTAAAATAAAGTTGATTATATGAAAAAGGTTTTTCCCCAAAAAATATAAGACATTTTACCACATCATTCTTGTTATCATATATGCCATAACACAAATTTCGTGAAGATCCAATAGAGTATATTTGTTAGCATGCTGAAATGCAGCTGGCTCAATTAAAATGCCTGAATGATGCTTTTTGCCTGCAGCAGAAATTGTTATATAATTACCACAACGCATCTGCTATATTTTTACTTTTTTTTAACAAAGATGAACCCAGGTGATTTCTGGATAACTCTCTAATATGAATCAAGAAGGATAATTGTAGAAACTAAAAATGTAAATAAAATATGTGGAACTCAGAGTAATTCAAAAATTTTGCCTTTGAATGAAATTAGTCAATTGCTTTTCAAGAGTTTAGGGATTTTGCGGTAGTTATTGAGAAAATTTCATAGCAACATCCATCAAAAATAAACCAATTGTCATAATAAACAATGTCATAATAAACTTACTGTATGTATCAAATCGAGTACAGGAAAACCAAATTAAGTTCAGGGAGACTCAAAATTGAGTACAGGAAGCTGAAGTGCATTATATATCAAATTCTAACTTCAGCTGTTTTTAATCTTTAAATTAATGAACATTCTAAGTTAAAGAGGTTTCCGTTTTAGAAAAATAGAACTCTGAGAAGTATACAAACTTATCTTGATAATAGTTTACTTTAGTTCGTTTAAATACTTTTTTCCACTAGGCTAATATTATGTCTTCTACAGTCTTATTTTCCCACGTTTTTAATCTAATAAAAACAACTCTAAATGGTATTTATGGATCTTGTTAAGAAACCTTCAAATACAATGGCGTAACAGGCTTATTCAATTATCCATTTGTGAACATCTGAGAGGAGTGGTTTGGCATTTTACTTATACAATGAAGTAAAAAAAAAAATTACAGACGACAAAGAACAGATAAAGTTGCAGACTGGAATACAAGGTTAAATTCAGAAATGTGTAAAACATTATATATATAACTACATAGGGAGAAAATATTCCCTGGCATTTTTCAGAGGAAATAATGTCATTTCTGATTCACTTATATTTGGCAATGGAAATACTGTTTCTTTAGATGTTCTGTCTAGGACCTATGAAAACTTTGAAGTCTTTCTAAAATGTTTTGCTTAGAAATAGTGGCCTTAACATCAGGGAAATCCAAATCAAAACCTCAATGAGATGCCATCTCACACCAGTCAGAATTTTTAAAATTAACAAGTCAGGAAACAACAGATGTTGGCGAGGATGCGGAGAAAGGGGAACCCTCCTACACTGTTGGTGGGAATGCAAGCTGGTGCAACCACTCTGGAAAACAGTATGGAGGTTCCTCAAAAAGTTGAAAATAGAGCTACCATACGATCCAGCAATTGCACTACTGGGTATTTACCCCAAAGATACAAATGTAGGGACCCGAAGGAGTACATGCACCCTGATGTTTATAGCAGCAATGTCCACAACAGCCAAACTGTGGAAAGAGCCAAGATGTCTATCGACATATGAATGGATAAAGAAGATTTGGTGCATACACACACACACACACAATGGAATATTATGCAGCCATCAAAAGGAATGAGATCTTGCCATTTGCAACGATGTGGATGGAACTGGAGGGTGTCATGCTGAGCGAAATAAGTCAATCAGAGAAAGACATGTATCATATGACCTCACTGATATGAGGAATTCTTAATCTCAGGAAACAAACCGAGGGTTGCTGGGGTGGTGGCGGTGGGAGGGATGGGGTGCCTGGGTGATAGACATTGGGGAGGGTATGTGCTATGGTAAGTGCTGTGAATTGTGCAAGACTGTTGAATCACAGATCTGTACCTCTGAAACAAATAATGCAATATATGTTAAGAAAAAAAAGGAAGAAGAAGAAATCAGGAGGATAAGAATGAAGGGGGGGGAATCGGAGGGGGAGACAAACCATGAGAGACGATGGACTCTGAAAAACAGGGTTCTAGAGGGGAGGGGGGTGGGGGGATGGTTAGCCTGGTGATGGGTATTAAAGAGGGCACGTTCTGCATGGAGCACTGGGTGTTATGCACAAACAATAAATCATGGAACACTACATAAAAAACTAATGATGTAATGTATGGTGATTAACATAACAATAAAAAATTAAAAGAAAAAGAAATAGTGGCCTTAAAATATGTTGAAACCACAAGAATTGTATTTCTATTTGGAAGGAGTCAAAACTGGCCATATTTCAACAGATATCTCATAACAGCCATGTAGATGTTACCTTACAACAACAGAATTGAGTTTTACAAAAAGGGGTAATGACTTTTACAAAAAACTGTGTAAGTTTTCTTAATTGTCAAGAATTCTACTCAAACTGAATACATAGAGAGGTTTTTTTATTTAAAAAGAAAAAACTACCAGAAGTATTTCAAAGGACTCAAAGGCGGAAAGTACAGACTTCCATAGCTGAGTCTTAGAAATTGGAATGAGATCAGAAAACAGTCTTTCTTCCTCCACTCCCAGCCTAGTTTCTGCTCCTTCACTCCCATGACCCAAACACAGCCATGCCTCCCAGCCCTAGCAAATTTATCAACTCATCTGCATTTCTGTGTCCAAATTACAAACCCTCATTAGAGAGAATCTAAACTGGCTCAATCGAGGCAATGCTTTGGTTCTCCCTGTTCTGATGTCTGCCCCTGGCCCACTAGCTGAGGTCAGTGAGGGGCAGGGATTTGTAATATATCTATAACTGCCAGAACTGCCCTTTCCCTCTGGAAAGGGAAAACTCCCAGAGAAGTGAGGTAATTTGGGCAACCAGTAATGCTATCTTCCAGAGATAAATGCTATTAACAATTCAGTCTGGGGCACCTGGGTGGCTCAGTTGGTTAAGCGACTGCCTTCAGCTCAGGTCATGATCCTGGAGTCCCGGGATCGAGTCCCACGTCGGGCTCCCTCCTCAGCGGGGAGTCTGCTTCTCCCTCTGACCCTCTTCCCTCTCGTGCTCTCTATCTCTCATTCTCTCTCTCAAATAAATAAATAAAATCTTAAAAAAAAAAAAAAACAATTCAGTCTGGGTGCGCCTGGGTGGCTCAATTGGTTGAGCGTCTGACTCTTAACTTTGGCTCAGGTCATGATCTCAGGATCCTGGGATCATGCCCAGCGTTAGGCTCTATGCTCTGCACAGAGTCTGCTTGTCCCTCTCCATCTGCTCCTCTCCCAGCTCATGCTCTCTTTCTCTACCTCTAAAATAAATCAATATAATCTTTTTTTTAAAGATTTTATTTATTTATTGGAGAGAGAAAGAATGAGAGACAGCACGAGAGGGAGGAGGGTCGGAGGGAGAAGCAGACTCCCTGCTGAGCAGGGAGCCCGATGTGGGACTCGATCCCGGGACTCCAGGATCATGACCTGAGCCGAAGGCAGTCGCTTAACCAACTGAGCCACCCAGGCGCCCATAAATCAATATAATCTTAAAAACAAAAAACAATTCAGTCTGGTCCTAGATGTTTCTATATTCAGTCTGGTCCTAGATGTTTCTATATGTGCCTTGTTATTCATAAATGGGATCATGTGCTACATATTGTTTAGCAATCTTTTTAACTTTACACTGTATCTTGTATTTATTTCCACCAGGAATTTTTGACATATCATTGACACACAGTTATTTGTTAGAGCGGAATGAAGTAGCTATAAACCTACATTGACTATTTTTCTGGTTAACATGGAAAGTTTTAAAGGTTCTTGGAGGGCAATCTGTAGCAGAGATTAAACAGTGTTAACATAGCTTGCATATACAATAACCAAGACCTCCCGAGACCAAATCCACAATGTTACAATTAATATACTGTTTTGAAAAACAAAGCATTTAATTTATTTATTATTATATAATGAAATGAAACCCAAGTGAAATAAATTGGAGTTATTATGAATGAGAACTCAGCAGTTGTCCTTCAAAAACATCAATATGTCCAAACATGATTCAGCAAGTTCCATTACCTATTGTCTGTACCAGAATACACTGAGAATATTTCCTGCGCCAAATATCATACTGACCATGAAAATATGTCTCTTCTACCTTCATCATCACCCTTGACCATCTCACCCCACTACATCCCAGTTTAATTCACAAAACTAGAAAGTGTGCCAAGGACAAAGTATTGACTAATACAGTACCTGACACAAAGTGAGCATTCCAAAGAAGCTTGAGTGAACACATAAATGAAGTTATAAATAAATGAGTGAACACATTGTGACAGCTCTTCAGGAGTCTTTTGTAAATAACCCCCTTCCACCCTGGCACAAGATGAAGAAAACAAACATTTGAAAATAAAGGTGATAAAACTTGTAGCCAATCCAATCACCATAATCCCTTCCCAAATTCAACTGGTCAAACACAGCTTTGAAGCTACAGAATTGTTACCGTGAAAGTTGTTAAAGTGGGGGAGTAAAAACCTTTCCCACTGTTATTCCCACCTCTACACTTCTACAACTTGCAGCCATCATTCCTCTTGTTTACCCCCTACCTAGTCTCCATTAAAAATATTTGGTGAGGTTCTTGTCCATTAGTTGAGTGTTGACCCCAGCTGTGACACATAATAAACCTTCCGGATGTTTCTCTCCTAGAGTGAGTTAAGTGCTTAAGGAGGCTTATTTCTTCTCAAGGCTGAGCAACCACTTAAATCCATTACAATGGAAAGAGCAGTTTAAAAGCAAGTATGAACTGCTAGAAACAGATGCCTAAGATAACAGAGTTGTCTTAACAATTTTAAGAGGGCAAAAAATTCAAATTAGCCCCTGAAACCATCTATTGAGAACCACCAACCTGACAAGTTCACCTCTGGACTGCTTGATTCTCTATGTTTTTGGCACTTTTGAGTTATTTTCTTTAGTAATTCTACATGAAAAGCCACAGAAAAGAACAAGAGTAATGAAAGAGAAGGGGGAAATACTGCAGTTTATTAGAAATCAAACTTCTCCAAAAATTTAAAATTTATTTCACAATAAAATTAAGTGCAATATTTCAGGGAGAGGATTCATTCTAAGTGATGTAATGCTGGCCTTGTTTATTCACAAAAATTCTGACTATCTTAAAAAATAAATTATGACGAGTATTAAGGAGGGCACTTGTGATGAGCTCTGGGTGTTACTTGTAAGTGCTGAATCACTAAATTCTACACCTGAAACTAATATTACACTGCGTTAACTATAATTTAAATAAAAACTTGGAAAAAGGGGGGTGCCTGGGTGGCTCAGTTGGTTAAACGTTTGCCTTCAGCTCAGGTCATGATCCCAGGTCCTGGAATAGACTCCTGTTTCAGGGTCCCTGCTTAGCAGGGAGTCTGCTTCTCCCTGTGCTCCTCACCCTGCTCTCGTGCTCTCTCTCTCTCAAATAAATAAAAAAAATATTTTTTAAAAATTAAAAATTTGGAAAGAGGGAAAAAATTTTAAATAAATTATAAAATAGACTTTATTTTTTCTGATTTTTACACTCCTGCCTAATAGACTTATAGGAAGATAGGAGAGATGGACATTGTTTTATAACTCTTAAATTCTCTCCTGTGCCTAACATAGTGGTACGTGATTGTGAATTGTTAAGCTGAAATTTTATAATGATACCCAAAGCTTAGTGCTACTAAGATTTCATTTCAAACAACAGTCAGACCAAGAAAATAAATCCTACTTGCAGAAGACAATGCTATATTAAATCAACGTCCAGGGGAAAAAAAAAAGACTGATGAATCACTAGCCTCTACCTTTGAAACCAATAATACATCATATGTTAATTAATTTTAAATAAAAATTTTTGAAAAAGTCAACATCGTAAATACTACACTCCTCTTTTCCTTTACATTTTTACCCTCATTTCTACTTACTGAGAGCAAGAGAGGGTGACAAGGAGAGGGAGAGACAGAGAGAAAGCTCCTGCCATCGTAAAAGACCATGCTTTATTCTAACAATGAGAAACTATTACCTATTGACTCTCCTCTTTCAATAAGCACTGTTTTGACAAAATGATCTGAAGCATCTACAAATTACAAAGCACTAACTCAGTTAACTTTGGGACTAGATCATAGCAGACTTTTTAACTCCTTACCATTAAATCTGCTCATCCTGCCAAAATGTGTTGTTGAAATTTTACATATGGAGCCCAAGAGAATAAGGTACAGTGCTCTAGCACTCTTGGTTATGTCTGGGATAACAGCCTAATGAAAGATGGAAGTATGAAAACTAAAATAAAATAAATTCTTGCCACCTAACAGAGATTTGAGTTTATTCAATTTCTTGTTCACCTGATACTTTTCACATTTTGTGGCGGGTATGACATGTTCAGCTTTCCGAAGAGCTACTTCTTGGATTCGGATAGTGCAAGAAAGAATTCTAGCTGTTACAGCAGGGGTTAAAATGTGCAAATGCCGGCAGCAATTCACTCTCTGACTAAGCTGTCAAAACATTTAAACTGTGTCCCTGTCGATCCTCCCTTCCTCCTCCACCCTCTCCCTGCAGGGGCTCCCAGCACTGAATCTTTGTCAAAAGAGAAGACACAGTCAGATTAGGAAACTACACCTTTCTAAAAGATTGCCACCTTTTTTGTGTTGCTTACCATGTTTATTTCTTTATGCCATTTTTGTATAATCCTTGCTGATTCTTTTTAGTTTGATTTAGTGGAAATGTCCATATTTCAGGTTAGTTAACAACTTAACAAAAGACATTACGTTTGGTTAGTGATTGTGCTTAAAAAAAAATTCAAATAACTGGAGACTGTCACTGTCTCTGAACCATGAGGAAAATAAGCACTTGCAGAATCATTTTATAAGTACTTCCAACTGGTAAGTGAGAATGTAGAATAAACTGTAGCAGAGAGACTTCACTAAACATGTTGCTGAAATACTCAAATGTATACAGCGGAACAAAGAGTAACACAAAGAATGCTGAGCCACAAAACATCACCTTAAAATTATAAATAATTAAATAAATATTATTAAAATAGAATATATTATATAATAAACATATCAGGCAAAAATTATTAAAATGTTAGAAAATATTTATTATTAAGCACCTGCCAAGAACCAGGCTCTACTATGCCTCTGATTATTGCATTTAGTCTTCACACATCTGGCATTCACTGAGTGCCTACACTGTGCTAAGTCCTGGAATACCACATGAAAGACACAATCTTTGTCCCTCCAGTAGCTCACGGTCTAGGGAGGGGAAAATGACCAATAAACAGTTGTGAAATGAGGTCCCATGGACCTATGCACACTTACAAAGGAATCTAAGAAAGGACGTCCAGCCATGATTGGAGGAGTTGGAGATATTCACCAAATACCCGCTTTGTAAAAAAAAAAAAAAAAAGACGGAGGGGGTGAGAGGTGGGGAATCCCAGCCTTAAAGAAGGAGAGCCAGAAGATAAAATGCTTGGGTGGGAACTAGAGAAAGAGGGAAGCTTTTTCAGGCGAAGGAAGCAGCACTACAAAAGCAGAGAATTATGAGAGAGCAATGCACATTTGGGGGAACTGCAAGTGATTATTATTAAAGCTCAGGCTGGAAGATGAGGGGAGGAGGCATTAATGCAAGGCTTGGTGTGCCATGCTAAAGAGTGTGGGCTTTTCCCTGGAGGCAGAGGGAGAACAACATGATTTTTAAGCAGAGTAGCTAAGTAACTGTATTTTTAATCTAGAAATAATGATAATCATAGATATCCTTTACTGAGTGCTCTTGTATGCCATTCATTTTATACTACTCATTCTTTTTTTTTTTTTTTAAGTAGGCTCCACTGAGGTGCTTGAACTCACAACCCTAAGATCAAGAGTCACATGCTCTATGGACAGATCCAGCCAGGCGCCCCTATATTATTCATTCTTATTTAACTCTCTTTACCATGTTATAAGTAGGTATTATATCCTCATTTTATAGACAACTGATGCTCAAAAACTTTAAGAAACTTGCCCAAGTTTATCTAGCAGCTAAGGAAAGAGGCTAAATTTCACAATGTTCTTATTTTCCCACCCTAGCTCTCAAAATAACTGTTGTCATGTGGTTAGAAGCAGGTGTTTTGGAAACCAACTGACTGGGCTTGAATTCCCTGCCACTTTACTTTCTCTGTGACTGTACAGCTTGTGCCTCGTTTCATCATCCATAAAATGGGTATAATAAAATCCACCCAAAGATAAATGAAGATAAATAAGGTGGTGCACAAAGCAGTTAGCACAAAGCCTAGCCCATAATGTAATGCTAACCATCAGTAGCGTATGGTACTAGAATAGCCGCTGTACTTAAGTATGTTTTATACATCCATGTAAATCTTTATAAGAACCAGACAAGGTGGGCATTTATCTTCATTTTATAGATAAAAAAAAAAAGAAATCTGAAACTTAGTTAAATTCAGTCACTTGCAAAAAAGTCACATAACTAAATGGCACAGCTGATTCTGCCCTAAAGCCTATACTCTTTTTCATAATGCAGAATATAGTGTACCAGAAACAGTCTCTTGTGCACTATACAGGATAAATTAAAGAGATAAGATAGGAGGTAGGGGGTAGAATATTTAAGAGGCTTTTGTATAAATCTAAGAGAAATATGTCAAGAGTCTGAATTAAGTTAGTGGTTATGTGGAGTAAAATAAGTCAGTTAAGAGATATCAAGCAGACTGAATGAGTAAGACTGGGGTGGCAGATTGAATGTTGAGAAGTAAGGGAGAGATCTAAGGAGAGCTTTCTGGTTTTTGGTTTGGGTCACTGGGCAGATGATAGCCCTGAGATAAAAAGCAGAATGGGAAAATTAGAATTGGAAATGTCTTGGATAATTTTTATTGACTGAATGAACAAATAAATAATTTCAATTTGGAATATATTAAGTTCACGTACATTCGACATCTTAAAAAGATAAACAGTATTCTAGGAAATACTGGACAGAATTCTGTACTAAAGAAAAAGGGAATATAAATAGGTCGTCTAAATCACTGATGTGTAAATGGCATTTCTAGAGAGACTAAAGTAAAAACAGAAGAGGATCAATGAGAGAAATTTGGAATTAGGGAAGAACTCTTTTTCCACTAGACTCAAATTAATATGTGGAGGAATTCCACTTGAGTAGTGTTCTTGGCCTATTTCTCCACTTGTTACAGCCTACAGGGTGAGCTGTAGGGAAGGAACTGAGGACGTAGCCTCTCTCTCTCTCTCTCTCTCTCTCTCTCTCTCTCTCTCTGACTATCAGCCTCTCTGCAGGGCATTCATTGTCCCCGCTCCCCAATATCTCAAACTGTGACTAGGAGAGGGGGTTTAATTCTACTGCTAAGTACTTCATAGCCTATTGTAAATACCCATTCAAAGACACATTTTATAATTAGTTTTATCAGCGATGAAGGTGGGTCTTTATCTCCATGTGTTTTATTCCTGATTTTAAACTTAGGAGATGAAGAAAGAAGTGCTGTTTGTGGACTCTCTAAAACCCACATAGCTGGGAAACCCAAAACTAAAGCAGCAAGAAAAAGAAAAGGAGTCCATGAGGAAGGAAAAGAATGTACAGTAAGAAATATAGAAAGAAAACCAGGAGAGAATACTGTTATCAAAATCAAAGGAGGGGCGCCTGGGTGGCTCAGTTGGTTAAGCGACTGCCTTCGGCTCAGGTCATGATCCTGGAGTCCCGGGATCGAGTCCCGCATCGGGCTCCCTGCTCGGCAGGGAGTCTGCTTCTCCCTCTGACCCTCTTCCCTCTCATGCCCTCTGTCTCTCATTCTCTCTCTCTCAAATAAATAAATAAAATCTTAAAAAAAAAAATCAAAGGAGGACGAATCTTTTTTTTTTTAAGATTTTATTTATTTATTTGATAGAGAGACACAGCAAGGGAGGGAACACAAGCAGGGGGAGTGGGAGAGGGAGAAGCAGGCTTCCCGCGGAGCAGGGAGCTCCATGCGGGGCTCGATCCCAGGACCCTGAGGTCATGACCTGAGCCGAAGGCAGACACTTAACAACTGAGCCACCCAGGTGCCCCAAAAGGAGGAAGAATCTTAAACAAAAAAGTGGAATGGCCAATAGCATCAAGTGCTATGAAGAGGTCAGGGAGTATAAGATCCAAAACTAGTCTCCTAGACTTGGTCATTGAGAACAGGTTCAAGGGAATGACAGAAACAGAAATATCATAATATACAGAATATAGTAGATAGGTTACAGTGATGGTCCCAATTTTTTATGCTTCCTTATATTCCTGCCCTCTAGTAGGGCCCCCTCCCTAAACTGATAGTTGGCCTGGCCATGTGACTTGCTTTGCCCATTGTGACATTAGGAAACATGAAGTAAGCAGAGGCTTCAAAAAGTGCTTTCATGTTTCAGCTTTCCATCTTGAACCCTTCCCAACACAGGAACATTGCCATGTTAGCTGTCTAGAAGGATGTGAAACACTCCTTGTGGAGTCAAGTCGACTGCCCCAGCCAAGGCCATCCTAGACCAGCTAGCCCTCAGGCAACGCAAAAGCTGACCACCAACACTTGAGCAAGCTCAGTCAAGATCAGCCAAATCCAACCACCCATAGCCTCATGAGGAATAATAAATGCTTGCCACCTCAAGCTACTAAGTTTTGTCATGGTTTATTAATAATAACAGCTAACCAGTAAGGTACAGAAAAAGCAAGCTATAGTAGGTTGTTGTAACAACCTTATCTCAGAAACTCAACCAGCCTAATTATCTTGCTTTTATTTCTAAGTCTCTTTAATTTCTTATATTTATAATACAACTCCCCCAAACCAGTCCCTCCTCATAAATTTGACAACCATCATAGACTGCTTTCTAGTTTCTCAAGCCAGCATTTCTTCCCCCTATTTCAGATTCTATGTACAATCCTTTGACTTTTTTCAACCTAGACTAAAAAGGACATTTACAGTCTGGACCCTATCTCTGCCGCCGCCCAAACTCTTCACTAGAAGATTACATCAGAATATAAAAAACAAAAGTCAAAAGAAAACAACAGCTCTTTAACAGAGGTAATAGGGAAAATAGAGAGGAATGAGAGAGGACACAGATATGTTTGGTCCTGAGGGGGAAGGAGGAGGGGTACTGGGTAGACCGCATCAAACTTACTAGCATATGGGATGATTAGTATCTAGCTTCTAGGAAAATTCATTCATAGAAGGAGGTAATAGAGCAAGTTGCTCAAGGAAAATGGGCCAGGTCTGAAATAACGTTTGAGCAGCAGCAATAGAAACAGAATTGCCCAGAAACACAGAAACATCAGTAAGTGGCCTACTGCTACTGGAGATGATGAATCTACAGTAGAACAATCCACATATAGGTGTGACTTACAGCAACATTGCCCTATAGGTGGTGAACTAACACCCTGCTGCAGTTGGGAAAAGTGAACAATGCAGGACTGTTGGCAAAGTATTTGATGGTATTGGTGCAAATTACTGAAATGATAGTCCTTAGAGCGTTTTGTTTCCTTGCCAGGAATCATCGTTCCCCTATTGCACCACCTCCCCTTCTCATCCTTTCTTCCTCTTCTTCCAGTTAACTCTTAGCATTCTATTAGATCCCAGCATAAATATCATTTTACTGGAGATACCTTCCCTGAACACACCAAATAGGCTAATCCTCTTCTCTTATACTTTCTTTTTAAAAAAAAAAATTTTTTTTGATTTATTTGAGAGAGAGAGAGTGAGCATGAGCGGGGGGCGGGGGGGTGCTGTGCAGAAGGAGAAGCAGACTCCCTGCTGAGCAGGGAGCTGATATGGGCTTGGGCTCACTCTTGCTCTCTCTCTCACAAAAATAACTAAATAAATAATCTTAAAAAAAAAAGATTCATTCAAACAAGAATTATGTATGGATACAAAATCCAGGAGGAAGTTTGATAAGAAGCAGGATATATGCATAGCCCCAAAGTATTTCCCCACAGATTATTTAGTGGTTGAAAGAGGGAAATAGTAAATATACAGTGGAGAAACCAGAAAACACTTTGATTAGGTGATCAAATTAACATCACCAATAAGGGGAAGGCAAACATCGTATGCCACCAGTTGTGGTGCCCTAAGAAGGACACATTGCTGATGTCATATGCATCTAGGGACTCGTGATCTGAGTCCAGTCATCTGGCAACACCAGACAAACCCAAAGTAATGAACTTTCTATAAAGTAACTGTCTTGTATTCTTTGAAAGTATCAGTATCATCAAAGATAAAGAAAAACTGAGGAACTCTTTCATATTTGGATACTAAAGAAATAAGGCAACAAATTGCAATATGTGATCCTGAACTGAATCTCATGTTGGAAGGGAAAAAGTGCTGTAAGAGACATTATGAGGGCAATTGAAAAATTGGATTATGAACTGTAGACTGGATAAAAATACTGTTTCAATGTTAAATTTCCTGAATTTGACAACTGTACTATGGTAATGTAAGAGAATATAATTTTTCTTAGGAAATACACAATAAAGTACTAAGAGGTCAAAGAGAATGAAATTAAAACCTACTCACAAATGGTTTATAAAAATAAATTTAAATGACATATTTGGAAAGAATGAGAGACAATATAATAAAGCAAACATGGCAGTGTTCAAAATGGCTAAATCTGTATAAAGAGTATCTGAGAGCCTTCTATTATTATTTCAACCTTTTCATATGTTTGAAATAATTTCAAAATAAAACTTAAAATCAAACAAAGGTACCACTCTGGTGGGGGATATTGATAATAGGAAGGCTTTGCCTCTGTGAGGGCAAGGGGCACATGGGAAATCTCTGTAGTTTCTCCCCAGTTATGCTGTGAACCTAAAACTGCTCTAAAAAAAAATTCAATCGTAATTTTAAAAACATCAATGAACAAACACAAAAGACAAGAGAAGTACAGGAGTTCTGGGTGATGTAAAATCTAAGACTTAATTTTAAGGTAGATTGCTCAATAGCCTAAGTGACAGATATCATTGTCCTCACTTTACTGAGAGGAAATTGGGATTCAAAGTCCTCAAGATCTGATGCTACCTAGCAAAGAGGAGATACGGCGCAGGTAAGGAGAGAATGAGCCAAGTTCTTCCCTCAGCTCCACTTGCCATCCTAATTCAGTCCCTCGAAACATGAGCTCACTGCAGGAAAAGCAGCTCCCTCACACCATTTCACCACCTCCTCCCACATCTGAAATGATGCTCTGCTCAGATCACTAATCGTCTCATTAAGGTTCCTGGATGCACAATTCTGTAATATTGGCCACATACATTGTTCTTTTATTTTATTGACATAGCTGAAGAAAAAGAACCTATAGTAAGATGTCTACTCCTAGCACAATTTTCCCCAACAATAAGGGAAATGATACCTTTTCATCAGTGTTTGGTTTCAGCTGTGGCTTCTGGTTTTCTCAAGCTCCTTGCATACAATTTTATGAACTGAGTAGTACCCTGTAACCCAATTTTCCTAATAGGAGGGTAATACTAGATCTAGATTACTGGACTGAGTTGAAATACTATCTAGAGCTAAGTCTTGTGCAACATATAAAACTTTTTACAGGGCACCCGGGTGGCTCAGTTGGTTGAGCATCTGTCTTCGTCTTGGGTCATGATCTCGGGGTCCTGAGATGGAGCTCCCTGCTCAGTAGGGAGTCTGCTTCTCCCTCTGCCCCACCCCCTCAACCCCACTCATGTTCTTTCTCTCTCTATTTCAAATAAATAAATAAAATCTTAAAAAAAAAAACTATTCTTGCAATACATATCCCCTAATCACCCACACTTCTTCCCTGTACTAGCATTCCCCTTTCCCAGTAATTTCTGGTGTTAACTTTAGTTTCTGAGTCTCCCACATTTCTTTTTACTACACAATGGCACTCAGACCAAGTTAGGGGCAGTCCCAAGAAGAGCTGTGAAGTGGACAAAGATTATCTTTACTGCCCTCCTTTCCCCCTCTCCACACTCCTGCAGTCTACACTCAGCCTAGAATCCTGTAGTAGATGGCAAAAAATGGCATCAAATCCTTCCCCTCCCTGTAGCATTGTAGATCCTCCCATCAAAAGAGAGATTCTCGTTCCCTACCCTTTGAATCTGAGTTTGGCCACATGACCTGCCAAATGGGACAGCAGCAAACATGAGGTACAGCAGAGGCTTGAAGTGCTTGTACTTGTTCTCTTGCTGCACCTGGAAACCTGAAACCACCATTTCACAGGCCTGTTGTAACCCGCTAGAGGATAAGAGGTCACTGGAGGAGAAGCAAGGTACCCTAGCCCACAGCCAGCCAACTACCAGACATGTAGGTGAGGCCATCTGGCACCAGCCAACCCCCAGCTGACCTACCAACTTATCTAGAAGCAACTAGAAACCATGGACTCTTGAATAAGCCCATCTAAGAACAACAAGAAAACCACCAAGCTGATCCCTTACCTTAACCATCCCATATCTTTGTGTTTTAAGCCACTAAGCCTTGAGGTAGTTGTTTATGCAGGAAAAGATAATTAATATAGACTTAAATACCTCCAAGTAGGTATTATTCTCACCCTGCCCTCCTGGTTACCCATCTTTATCCCACTGTCACCCACTACCCACCCAACAGCTAATCTTTTCTCCACCATCAAAACTCATTTTTGTCATGTTTTTACAACCTCAAAATCCTTGATTAAGTTGATAAACTAATACGAATTCATTTATAAGTATGAAATAATCCTGATGTAATTAGAGTGTAATAAACAAGACAACATACATACACACCGAGTTCCCAAAAAAAGGCCCCAAAATAAACTTCCCATTTCTTCTATCATTCTCCTGTGCAACATTCTGACTAATACCAGAAAGGAAAGGATTTCTCCTTCCAAAGCAGCAACTTGAGAATTCATGGGCTTACCTCTTTTTTCTCCTTCCAAGAAATAAAAGTTAATTGTTATTATTTCCAATAGAGATATACCCAAGTTATGTAATCATGGCTCTAACTTCTTATCTCCTTCCCTCTCATCAAATTTGAATGGTTTCCAAATGAGTTGATTAACCTTTCTCTACCAAAATCGACATATCTTGAGTAATTTCCAACTTACTCTCTGAACAGTTAAGCCCTTCAAATGTCCCCTTCCTGTTCCTCTGTCATAGTCAAACCCTCTACCTCCAATGCCAAGGTTTAACAAAACTCTCAAATAACAAGCCAGGTCTGATTTACATACTCCCAATATATTAGCAAGTCATAAAACATTCATTTAACCTACAAAACTTCCCTCCTGAGTAGTCTACCATTGTTCTTTCCTAACTACATTTTTATAATAAACAACACATCTGCTGCTTCTTAAAACACATCCATTCATTTAGAAAACACTCAGTATTTGCCTTACAGAGAACCTCCTTTCTCCTGGTCTCATGATTCCATCCTGAAACAATAATACTCCTGGCCTCCCTCCCCATCTCCTCACTTACTCATCCCAAGGGAAAGAAAGTAAGTATATATTATTGTGGACTTTGGGAGAAAGAACTAAGCAAACTTGAGCCTCAATTTTCATATCTGCCATTGTAGGGAGGGCATGTCCTAGTTGACTCTCTACTATGTTATAAGCATACTCTGTCTTCTTCTCTGCACTGAAAGCATCTCTTCTGTCACAGCCCCTCATCCCCTGAAAATGTAAGCTGTCTGGCTGCAGTGGTGCTAAAACCACCAGACACACTGACAGATGAGAGCCTCAGCAACTTAGCAGCCCCACGACCCCTGACCTCACTTATTCCTAGTTGCAGCTTCTGAACCAGCGCCATTTCAAGGGACATGGACACAGCAGCCAAGTTCACTGGGGCTGGGGCTGCCATGGGGTGGCTGACTCTGGGGCTGGAATTGGGACTGCGTTAGGGAGCCTCATCATTCGTTAGGCCAGGAATCCCTCTCTGAAGCAACAGCTCTTCTCCTACGCCATTCTGGGCTTTGCCTCTTGGAGGCCATTGGGCTCTTTTGCCTGCTGGTGGCCTTTCTCATACTCTTCACCAGGTGAAGGGGTCGTCTCCACCTCCCATAGCTCTTTCTCCCATGTCTCGTCTGCCCTGTATGTTCCTTTTCACATATCTCCCCAGGCAGCCTGGGGAAAGTGGTTGGCTCAGGGTTTGACAGAGGCAAGACAAATACTGTATTAACTGCGGGGGGGAGGTGAGATTAAGCATAGTAGGCCAGTTCTGCCCCTGCAGAGAGAATCCTACTGTTTTGAAGGGTTAAGTCCAATTAATGAGAGATTATATAAAAACGAAAAAACAAAATAAGTATCTTCCTGTTTTGATCTCCAGACCACCTGCTGAAAGGACAAACAGGGACTAGAAACTAGGCCAGCTTCTTGCATACCAAGTCAGCTCCTTGGCACATTTCTTCCAATTTTTCCACCCAACGGCAGTCCCTCTTTACAATCATCTTCCAGGAGTGGGTGTTTTCTTCTAATTCTTATGCCCAAAGGAAGAGGAAGATGCTTTTTTCCAGTCTGAACAATGACAGTTGATGTGCTAGCAGCAGCCTGTTGATTTTCAGCTATCAGTCCTCTCTTACCTGATTCCCAGCTTAAGAAGGAAAGCAGTGTGTCACTTATTTAGCTCCTACAATTCCAACACCACCATGCACCAGAAATTGTGAGAGACATTGGGGGGGGCAAAGATGAGTAAGACAGAGTCCCTGACTTCAAAATGCTGTCTAGCTAAATTCCCTAGGTCCTCAAAATCACTGTTTATTTGTTTTTTGGTTAGTTTGTTTTTGTATAGAGAGAAAGACAAAGATTGCTCTCTAGAAATATCTACACTATTGGCTCCCTTTTCAGAGTCCTGAAGGCTCTTCCAGGCGTGGGTGGAATCATGTGGGCCAGGGGTTAGTATAGGGCACAGTGATCATTAGGATGATGGCACCGTGACTGGTGAAAACAGACACAAACATAGGATTCAAGTTCCTTAAAAGTAGGTGAACAACAAAGTTTACTTTACGTACTGACAGCTACACATGGCAGGAAAGACAGTGGCACAACCAAAGTGAAGGGCATATGCACCTGCCCAACAGAGGCACCCATGTGGTTGATGATAGTGAAGTAGCTGCTTAGGGTAAGATTCTGCTGTGTCCTCTGAAAGTTCCCTCTTGTCATTGCCATGGAGCTCTGTTATATCCTCCCAAGCCCACTCCCAGGTTCTAGAGACTCTGATTATGAATCTGCCTGCCCACCAGGGTTACCGCAATGCTGGTTTACAGAAGGCTGGGTGAACGAAAAGTCAGTGTCCCAATATAGCGTCTCCCAGCAGCTCCAGCTCAGGGCTGCCTAGGCCTACTCCTGCAATCAGTCCCGACCCCATAAGCAAAGGGATGAGAAGAGCTGGGAGATGGGTGGGGTACTAAGGCCAGAAATGACAGGAAAGCTGAGGTAGCCAGAAGCAACTTTCAAAGGGGAGTCGAATCCCAGAATCGGACCAGATAAAAGGAAGCCCAAACTACAATCTGGGAACAAATGAATGAGGAAAGGGAAATACCAGAAAGAAGAGAATCTTGAGCAACTACCCAGAATATGTAAAGACTACACAGAGAGCTTTTTTAAGCTTGCTTTTTTATGCAAATACGTTGCTCTAGTATAAGGGGTTAAGATCAAGGGGACAAATAATAACTTATTCTGACATCCCTCATAGATAACACTCCTTTTTAAACTGCAGTTTTCAGGTGCTTTCATCTTAGAAGTAATAGGTATTGTAAGTATATTTCCTGAACCAAAAGCAAAACATGATTATATAGTCTGTCCACATTGTTTAAAAAATCAAGCCACCTTGGAAAATTTGACCTCCAAGAGTAATTTTAAAGAAAGAGAGCACATACCTTTATTCAACACCTACAATATTCTCAGCATTTTAAGCACTTTGCACTAAGTATCTCATTATATCTTTACACAAAGATAAAAGAAAAAATTATTGTCACTTTCCAAATAAGAAAACTGAGGTCTACTGAAATTAAGTGACTTGCCAAAGTCATGTGCATGGTGGTATCAGAAGCTGAACTTGTGAAGTCTGGCTCCAAAGCCTACACACTGAACCACCACTACTTCACCACAGAGCTCACGAGGGTAGAGGAAAATTTTTACTTGGCAAAGGGGAGAAGGACGAGTATTCTGCCCACAGAGGATGCCCAGGAATCAGGTGTTAATCTAAGGAAGAGAAGGGGAGAAGGGAAAGAGTTGGCCACAGCTCCTGATGTTAAAAATGCTACTTTGTAGGGGTGCCTGGGTGGCTCACATGAGTAAGCATCTGCCTTTGGTCACGTCATGATCGCAGGGTGCTGGGATTGAGTCCCGCATCAGGCTCCCTAACCAGCAGGGAGTCTGCTTCTCCCTCTCCCTCTGCCTTTCCCCCTACTTGTGTTCTCTCTGTCTCTCTCTCAAATGAATAAATAAAAGCTTTTTAAGGGTGCCTGGGTGGCTCAGTCATTAAGCATCTGCCCTTGGCTCAGGTCATGATCCCAGGGTCCTGGGATCGAGCCCCGCATCGGGCTCCCTGTTCCGCGGGAAGCCTGCTTCTCCCTCTCTCACTGCCCCCTGCTTGTGTTCCCTCTCTTGCTGTCTCTTTCTGTGAAATAAATAAATAAATAAAATAAAATAAGCTTTTTAAAAAAATTGCTGAGTCATATAGCAATTCTTAAAAAAAAAAAATGCTACTTTGTAAGTCTGCCCTCCCTGCAACTGAACACTTGCTGGTGTTACAGGATCCCAATCCTTATCATGCCTTCTCAAGACCTTCTGTCAGGGTAATCTGCATGTACCCTCTCCAACTATTCTAGTAATTGCACCCTGAATTTGCGACAGTATTCTTACTTCTCTTACCCTCAGAAATAAACTCACATAACCACAACTTCGTGAACCAATTTTGTCAATTTCATATCTGAATATTTAAATCAAATTTTGCCACTATTATTAAGAAAAAAAAGAGGTACTGCCATTAAGAAACCACTGTTTGCAAAAAATAAAATAAGATACTCATTGGGACATTATTTTGCTTTATTTTTATTAAGAATCCTTGCTGAGGGGCACCTGGGTGGCTCAATAGGTTAAGTGTCTGCCTTTGGCTTGGGTCATGATCCCAGGACTCTGGGATTGAGCCCCACATCGGGCTCCCTGCTCAGTGGGGAGTCTGCTTTCCCTCTCCCTCTGCCCCTCCCCCTGCTTATGCACACTTTCTGTCAAATAAATAAAAAAATTTATTTTAAATTAAAAAAAAAAGAATCCTTACTGAAAAGGAAGTGGTTAGAGACCCAAATTAGAAGCTGGAGAGGACATTCACACTTAGTCACATTCCCTAGCCACACTCTATGTGTAAGGTAAAAAAATAGACCATTTCTCATCCGCTCTTAAGAAAAAATAAAAATACTTGGGCGCCTGGTTGGCTCAGATGCTTAAGCGTCTGCCTTCAGCTCAGGTCATGATCCCAGGGTCCTGGGATCAAGTCCCGCATCGGGCTCCCTGCTCCTTGGGAGCCTGCTTCTGCCTCTGCTTCTCTCTCTCTCTCTGTCTCTCATGAATAAATAAATAAATAAATCTTTAAAAAAAAAAAAGAAAAATACTTGTACATGCTTGAAAAATACAGATAAAATTATAAGGAATCAGCATAAACAACCTATGAAGAACTTTTTTAAGTCTAAGCATTAAAGTGACACAACTTCCCACTGAGAAATAAAAATAGATTAACTAATATGCTACATGCATCTACATGTTTTAGTTCAGGGTCATTCTTGTCAGATAATAAAGCCTAAAGGGAAAGAATCCCTGTATCAAAGCCCTGTTCATTTTCCTCCTTTACTCCGACCCCGCCCAGAAGGAAGCCCATGGTTAGGAGACACCATTTCCTCATGCCTTTCTCTTCAGTATTAAGTGTCTACCTGTGAATGGTACTGAATGGTTTACGAAAATACAGTTTTATGGGTTGCCCTGCTTGGCCGGGAATTTTGAAATTGTTAAAAAAAAAAAAAAAAACGGAGTGTGTATATGTATTTTATATCCCTTCTACCTCTCTTCCTCTGATCCCCAAGAGGAGTAAGATATGGTCTTGAGCTTGTCCTTCCTGAGACAGCCTGGCCATCTGCATGCTTTCTACTGGTGGCCTCTTGCTCTCTTTCTCTCTCCACGTTCTCTGGCCTTCTCTCCCCACGTGGCTTGGTAATGGAAATGCATTCTATACAAGCTTTCCACTAGGTTTTGAGACAAAAGCTCTCTAGTTCCTTCCCCTGTATCTCATGTTCTCTTCAGCCTCTCCTTGGTAGTTACGGAGTAATAGGAATGTGATTCAGATCCCTGCTATGGAGTAGAAGTAAGCAGAACAGGCATTTAACCCCTTTTAGTCCTAAACTGCTCAGGCTAACATAGCTTATGCAATGCAGTTCCTGGTAGAATCCAATCTAGCTCACTGGAATTCTTCTATAGAAACATGGTATATTTCCTTCATGCATTTTTTTCAGGATCTTGTAAAGAGGGATTACTAGTGAAAGTCTGGATCCACAGTCCTAATATAATTAAGATGCCACAACGCAGAAGCCCAACACCCTGTTTCGAGAGGAGCCAGTATGCAGTTTCCATATTCACTCTTTTCCTCAACCATGGTAACTGGCAATGTTTCAGATGGTGGCTATCCCATCATCATGGATCCCAAAGGAAAGAGACTTGAGTAGAACTCCAGCCATCCCATGGTAGGCATGTAGTATAAACTAAGAAATAACATCTTGTTGTCATAAACCACTAAGATTACACAGTTGTCATCCAGCATAATCTAGCTTACCCTAATACAGTGATTGATAGTGGTGGTGGTATTTCAGGAGTTAGTTCAAACATAAATAGTAATAATACATCAAATCTGGTATGCCAAAGCCTATGATTGGTAGATAACATAGCCTGTATTGTCTCCTTGAGACTGGCCTACAGGATGAATCAAACTGTCCTAGATGATTTAGGACATTCCATTGGATAACAACACTTTTGAAGCTCCAGAGAAACTGTTTAGAGAAGAATCTGCTCAAATCTGTTTTGAGAATGTAAGACCTGCAGCAAATGGTTTCAGCATTGCTCCCACATTCTAGGGACAGTGCCTCATCTACTGACACATATGATAACCCTGATGCCCAAATGTTTATCTACATCCACCTTACATATAAATGGAAGGTTTATTATGTGATTGTAGAAGCATAAGCAAAACATCTCTACCAGGAAATTCCTCTTCCTTTCAGATGTCACAGTGCATTCAACCTCCCCATTTTCATTGTTCAAAGAATGAAATGTTAGCACCTAAACAGGAGTTTTAGCTAGCTAAGTTTAAACTCCTACCCACTGATAATTTCTCTTCTGCATGCTTGACAAATAGCTATCTGCCTCCTTACAAGGACAACTTGTCACAAGGTGACTTCTTTCATTTGGCCAGCAAAAATTGTTAGAAAATTCTTCCTTATAAAAGGTTAAAATTTGCCTCCACATTCTTTTCTTTTAATCTAACATTTAAAGATTCTGCCCTTTCTACCTGTCTTGAAATTCCAGGGGTTTTTTTTTCTAAGTTCCTAGACAAAAGGTTAATCCTGGCAAGAAATGAGGACTTGGGGAAGCAGATTAAAACGAGTTTGTTAGAAAAATATTCTGTCTCTGAGTCCTTGGAGTTAGTCTGTCCTGGATTCTGAGTCATGTATAGTCCAGAACAATTACAGGAGTGGGGAAAAAATGGCCCCTAGGCAAATGGAATTAGACCAAGAGATGGACATGAACCCAGCCTTGGCTGGTACAGAAGTTTTGTCTTATTTGTGTATGTGTTGTCCTTCATCTTTAAACTTTCAATAAAGACTTGTTACTAATTACAGTCTTATCCTGGATCATTAAAACCTATAATCTGTAAATTCAATGAAGGCAGAGACTGTTTTCCCTTTTTACTTGCTTTATCAACACTGCTTATCCCTAAACCTATATTAGGCACTCAATAGCTATTTGTTGAATGAATGACAAAACACTTATGTGGGAGATTAGGAAGTGGTCTGGGTTTATCTTGGGGATTCTGAAAAGAAATAATTTAAAATCTGCAAGGGTCATGCTTTATTTCAGACTGAATTGGGTGCAGGGGGCCCAATCTTGTAAAAGCATTATAACCAATTTATCGAGATTTTAATGTTTAATTATGGATAATTTCACATATACTCAAAAGTATTTAAAATGGTATAATAAATTCCCATGTGTCCATCCAGGGCCAACACTCATGGGCCCAGGGCCAGTTTTGCCCTATCCACATCTCCATCTATCCCCTTTCTCCCCAACTATTTGAAGCAAATCCCAGGTATTATGTAATTTCATTTATAAATATTTTAGTGCAAATATCTAAAAGATAACAACTTGTCTTTAAACATAACTAAAATACCATATCACACCTAAAAATAATTCCTTGATAATATCAAACATGTAGTGTCAAGTATTTAATTGTCTCATAAATCTTACAAATAGGTTTTTTCACCATGCTTGTTTTAATCAGGATCCAAATAAGGAACAGATTAGGAAATAGTTGTAGCTTTTTAAGTCTTTTTTAATTTTCAGGTTCCACTTTCACCTCCTTTTTGTTTCCTCTTGCAATTTATTTGTTGAAGAATTGTGCTTGAATGTCCTGTAGAATTTGTTTGATTGATTTGATTACATCTCCTCAGTTGAAGTTACTGCCTATGTATATTCTTTTTCTTCCATTTTGATTTTGAGTCCGGTTAGTTAACATATAGTGTTAATATTAATTTCATTTGTACATATAATGATTCAATACTTCCATACATCACCCTGTGCTCATCCAAGTGCATCCCTTTTTTTTTTCTTAAGATTTTATTTATTTGACAGAGAGAGAGACAGACAGCCAGAGAGGGAACACAAGCAGGGGGAGCCAGAGAGGGAGAAGCAGGCTTCCCTCAGAGCAGGACCCTGGGATCATGACCCGAGCCAAAGGCAGACACAAGAACTAAGCCACCCAGGTGCCCCTCAAGTTCATTCCTTAATTTCTACCACCTATTTAACCCATCCCCTACCCTGGTCACCATCGGCTTGTTCTCTATAATTAAAAGTCTGTTTCTTGCTTTGACTCTGTCTCTCATTTTTTTCCTTTGCTTATTTGTTTTGTTCCTTAAATTCCACATATGAGTGAAATCATATGCTATTTGTCTTTCTCCAACTAACTTACTTCGCTTAGCATTATACTGTCTAGTTCCATCCATGTTGTTGCAAATAGCAAGATTTAATTCTTTTTTATAGTTAAATAATATTCCTGTGTGTGTGTGTGTGTGTGTGTGTGTGTGTGTGTGTGTGTACACATATCTTCTTTATCCATTCATCTGTCGATGGACATCTGGACATCTGGGCTCTTTCCATATTTTGGCTATTGTGGACATTGCTGCTATAAACATTGGGGTGCACATATTCCTTTGAATTAGTATTTTTGTATTCTTTGGGTAAATGCCCAGTAGTGTAATTGCTGGATTGCAGGGTATTTTTATTTTTAACTTTTTGAAGAAACTCCATACTGTTTTCCATAGTGGCTGTACAAGTTTGCATTCCCACCAACAGTGCAAGACAGTTCCCCTTTCTCCACATCCTTGCCAACACCTGTTGTTTCTTGTGTTGTTGATTTTAGCCATTTTGATGGGTGTGAGATGATATCTCATTGCAGTTTTGATTTGTATTTCCCTGATGGTAAGTGATGATGAACATCTTTTTGCGTGTCTGTTGGCCATCTGGATGTCTTCTTTGGAAAAATGTCTATTCATGTCTTCTGTCCATTTTTCAATTGGGTTATTTGTTTTTTGGGTGTTGAGTTATATCAGTTCTTTATATGTTTTGGATACTAACCCTTTACCAGATATGTCATTTGCAAATATCTTTTCCCATTCCATAGATCACTTTTTAGTTTTGTTGTTTGTTTCCTTCCCTATATGGAAGCTTTTTATTTTGATGTAGGCCCATTAGTTTATTTTTGCTTTTGTTTCCCTTGCCTCAAGAGACATATGTCTAGGGGTGCCTGGGTGGTGCAGATGGTTAAGCATCCAACTCTTGGTTTCAGCTCAGGTCATGATGTTGGGGTCATGAGATCAAGTGCCATGTCAGGGCCCGCGCTCATCTCAGAGTCTGCTTGAGATTCTCTCTCCTTCCCTCTCTGTCCCTCCCACTCCTACGCTTTCTCTCTCTCTAAAATAAATAAATAAATCTTAAAAAAAAAAAGGTTTGTTAAAATGTCTGAGATACATATGTAGAAAAAAGTTGCTATGGCCAATGTCATAAAGGTTGCTGCCTATGTTCTCTTCTAGGATTTTTATGGTTTCAGGTCTCTTATTTAGGTCTTTAATCCATTTTGAATTTATTTTTGTGTATGGTATAAGAAAGTGGTCCAGTTTCATTCTTTTGCATGTTGCTGTCCAGTTTTCCCAACACCGTTTATTGAAGAGACTGTCTTTTTCCCTATGGATATTCTTTCCTGCTTTGTCAAAGATTAATTGACCATATAATTGTGGGTTTATTTCTGGGTTTTCTATTCTGTTCTATTGATCTATGTGTTTATTTTTGTGCCAGTACCATAGTGTTTTGATCACTATAGCTTTGTAATATAACTTGAAGTCTGGAATCATGATGCCTCCAGCTTTGATTTTCTTTTTCAAGACTGCTTTAGCTATTTGGGATCTTTTGTGGTTTCATACAAATTTTAGGATTGTTTGTTCTAGTTCTGTGAAAAATGCTATTGGTATTTTGATAGAGATTGCCTTAAATGTGTAGATTGCTTTGGAAAGTATAGACATTTTAATAATATTTGTCCTTCCAATCCATGAGTGTGGAATGCCTTTCCATTTCTTCGTGTCTTCTTCAAATTGTTTAACCAATGTTTTAAAATTTTCAGAGTACAGGACTTTCACCTCTTTGGTTAGCTTTATTCCTAGGGATCTTACAATTTTTGATGCAATGTAAATGTGATTGTTTTCTTAATTTCTCTTTCTGCTGCTTCACTATTGGTATATAGAAATGCAACAGATCTGTACAATGATTTTGTAGCCTGCAACTTTACTGAATTCATTTATCAGTTCTAACAGGTTTTTGGTGGAGTCTTTAGAGTTTTCTTTTTTTTTTTAAAGATTTTATTTATTTATTTGACAGAGAGACACAGCAAGAGAGGGAACACAAGCAGGGGGAGTGGGAGAGGGAGAAGCAGGCTTCCCGCTGAGCAGGGAGCCCGATGTAGGGCTCGATCCCAGGACCCTGGAATCACGACCTGAGCCGAAGGCAAACGCTTAACGACTGAGCCACCCAGGCGCCCCTCTTTAGAGTTTTCTATAAATAGTATCCTGTCTTCTGCAAATAGTGAAAGTTTTATTTCTTCCTTACCAATTTGGATGCCTCTTATATCTTTTTGTGTCTGATTGCTGTAGCTAGGAGTTCCAGTGCTATGTTGAATAAAAATGGTGATAGAAGACATCTTGTCTTATTCCTGATCTTACGGGGAAAGCTCTCAGTTTTTCCCCATTGAGGATGATGTTAGCTGTGGGTTTTTCATAGATGGCCTTTATTATGTTGAGGTATGTTTTCTCTAAACCTATTTTGTTGAGGGTTTTTATCATAAATGGATGTACTTTATCAAATGCTTTTTCTGCATCTATTAAAATGATCATATGGTTCTTATCCTTTCTCCTATTGATGTGATCTATCACACTGGTTGATTTGCAAATATTAAACCACTTTTGCAACCAAGGAATAAACCCCACTTGATGTGGGGAATGATTTTTTTTTAATATATTGTTCAATTCGGTTTTCTAGTATTCTGTTGAGAATTTTTGCAGCTATGTTTATCAGGGACATTGGTCTGTAGTTCTCCTTTTTAGTGCTGTCTTTATCTGGTTTTGGTATCAGGGTAATGCTGGCCTCAGAATGAATTTGGAAGTATTCCTTCCTTTTCTATTTTTTGGAATAGATTAAGAAGAATAGCTACTAACTCTTCTATAAATGTTTGGTGGAATTCACCTGTGAAGCCATCTGGTCCTGGACTTCTGTTTGGGAGGTTTTTTGTGGGGGTTTTTTTGTTTGTTTGTTTTCTTTTTTTCTTTTTTAGAGAGGGAGGGGAAGGGACGGGCAAAGGGAGAGGGAGAGAGAGAATCTTAAGCAGACTCCCCACCCAGCGCAGAGCCCAATGTGGGGCTCAATCTCACAACCCTGAGATCATAACCTGAGCCAAAATCAAGAGTCAGATGCTTAACCAACTGAGCCACCCAGGCACCCTGGGAGTTTTTTGATTACTGACATAATTTCTTTGCTGGTTATTGATCTGTTCAAATTTTTTATTTCTTCCTGTTTCAGTTTTAAGAGTTTATATGTTTCCAGGAATTTATCCATTTCTTGTAGGTTGTCTAATTTTTTGGCATTTGGTTTTTCATAATATTCTCTTATGATTATTTGTATTTCTGTGGTATTAGCTGTTATTTCTCCTCTCTCATTTGTGATTTTATTTATTTGAGTCCCTTCTCTTTTCTTCTTGATAAGTTTGGCTAGAAGTTTATCAATTTTATTTATTTTTTTCAAAGAACAAGCTCCTGGTTTCATTGATCGGTTCTATTGTTTTATTAGTTTCTGAATCATTTATTTCTGCTCTAGTCTTTATTATTTCTTCCTCCTGTTGGTTTTAGGTTTTGTTTTTTGTTCTTTTTCTAGCTCCTTTAGATGCAAGATTAGGTAGTTTATTTGAGATTTTTCTTGCTTCTTGAGGTAGACCTGTATTGCCATAAACTTCCCTCTTAGACCCACTCTTGCTGCATCCCAAGGTGTTGAACCATTGTGTTTTCATTTTCATTTGTTTCCATGTGCTTTTTTATTTCTTCTTTTATTTCCTAGTTGACCCAATCATTGTTTAATAACATATTATTTAGCCTTCATGTATTTGTGGTCTTCATATATTTTTTTCTTGTGGTTGACTTCTAGTTTCACAGCATTGTGGTCAGAAAATATGCTTGGTATGATTTCAATTTTCTTGGATTTGTTGAAACTTGTTTTGTGGGCTAATACGTGATCTTATCTAAAGACTGTACTAAGTGCACTTGAAAAGAACATGTATTCTGCTGTTTTAGGGTGGAATGTTCTGAACATATCTGTTCAATCCATTTGGTCCAGTGTGTCATTCAAAGCCATTATTTCCTTGTTGATGTTCTGTTTGGATGATATGTCCACTGATGTAAGTGCGGTGTTTAAGTCCCTACTATTATTGTATTATTATCAATTACTTCCTTTATGTGTTATTAACTGTTTTATGTATTTCGATGCTCCCATGTTGGGTGCATTAATATTTATAATTGTTATATCTTTTTGTTGGATTGTCCCCTTTGTGATTATAGAGTGTCCTTCTTTGTCTCTTGCTACAGTCATGTTTTAAGGTGTACTTTGTTTGATATAAGTATTGCTACAACAGCTTTCTTTTGATATCCATTTGCATAATAGATGTTTTTTTATCCTCTCACTTTCAATCTGCAGGTGTCTTTAAGTCTAAAATGGGTCTTTTGTAGGCAGCATATAGATGGGTCTTACATTTTTTATCCATTTTGTCACCCTACCTCTTTTGATTGGAACATTTAGTCCACTTACACAAAATGTAATTATTCATAGATACATATTTAATGCCATTTTATTACTGGTTTGTGGTTGTTTTTGAAGATTTCTCTGATCCTTTCTTGTCTTTCCTGTTTTTTTAAATTTTCTTTAGTGATATATTTGGATTTCTTTCTCTTTATTCTTTGCATATTTATTAGTGGGTTTTGAAATATGGTTACCATTAGATTTGTATATAACCTCTTCTGCATATAGTAGTATATAGTAAGTTGATGGTCATTTAAGTATGAACCCATTCTTTTCTCCTCTCCTCCAAACATTTTAAGTATGTTATTATATTTTACATCCTTTTTTTTGTAAGTCTTGACTGAATTTTTACAGAAATATTCATTCTTACTGCTTGTGTGTTTCCTGCCTTAAACTGTCACTTTTGGTCTCTCCTTTGCACTCAAAGAATCCCCCTTAATATCTTTCAGGGCTGGTTTCATGGTCACAAACTCCTTTAGTTTTTGTTTGTCTGGAAAACTCTTTAGCTCTCCTTCTATTGTGAATAATAGCCTTTCTGGATAGAGTATTCTTGGCTGCAGATTTTTCCTATTCATCACTTTGTATATATCAGGCCACTCTCTTCTGGCTTGGAAAGTTTTTACTGAAAACTCTGCTAGCCTTATGGGTTTTCCCTTGTAAGTTAATAACTTCTTTTGTCTTGCTGCTTTTAATTTTTTTTCTTTATCACTATATTTTGCCAATTTAATTACAATATGTCCTGGTGTGAGTCCGCTTTTGTTGATTCTGTTGGGGGTTCTCTGTGCCTCCTGGATCTGGATGTGTTTTCCTTCCCCAGATTAGGAAAGTTTTCAGCTATTGTTTCTTCAAATAAATTTTCTGCCCCCTTTTCTCTCTTCTTTTGGGACTCCTATAATACAAATGTTATTACATTTTATGGAGTCACTGAATTCCCTATGTCTATTCTCATGTTGCATAACTCTTTTCTCTCTCTTTTGTTCAGCTTGATTACTTTCCATTACTCTGTCTTCTAGGTCACTAATTCGTTCCTCTGCTTCTTCCATCCTGCTGTTTATTCCATCAAGTGTGTTTCTATTTTCATTTATTATACCCTTTATCTCTACTATGTTATTCCTTATCTCTGTGTTAAGGGTCTCACTCATGTTTTCCATTATTTTCTCAAATCCAGTATCTTTATGATCATTGCTTTAAACTGTATTAGGCATGTTACTTATATTTATTTCATATAGATCTCTGGCTGTGGCTTTGTCCTGTTCTTTCATTTGGGATAAATTTCTCTGTTTCCTCCTCTGTCTCTCTATGTCTATTTCTCTGTGTTAAGAAAGTCAGCTGTGTCTTCTGCTCTTGAAAGTAATGACTTTCTAAAGAGGAGGTCCTGGAGTGCCCCAAGGTGCAGTGTCCCCTATTCATTAGAAACTGGCACTTCAGGAGAGTATCCCATGTGTGTTGTTTATGCCCTGCTGTTGTTTGAGTCACTTTTCCTTCAAGTGCAGTCATCTGCACTGACTCTGCCTGTTGTAGGCTGTGGTTGCTCTCTGTGGTGTTAGCGGGACCCAAGCAGGCCAGCTCTGTGAGAGGTGTGCCTGTTGGGGAACTGGAGAGCATGGCAGCGATGTTAGCAGAAGGTGCACTGGGCCACTAGTCCTGTGCCGGGTCTCCTGAAGTGTGGGGGTGGCTGGAATCTGCACACCGGCAGCCAGGGACATGAGGCTGGGCACAGAGCCCAATGGTGGCTGGGGGCATGTGGCTGGGCATGTGTGATGGTTTGGCCTGGTGCTGTGGCAGGGCACAACATGGCCACAGCTGTGTACCTGGCAGTCACGCACCAGGAGAGCAGGGCTGGGCAAGACACACAGGGATGACTGGGGGTGCACAGCTAAGTGTGGTGGGGCAAATGTGCACAACACTTGGTAACAGCTATGCACCTGGTGGCTGGCAGGGCGCCCACTCAGCTTTCACAAAATTTGCCCTGAGCCTGACGCTGAGACCAGCAGGCCTGGAGTCTGAAAGTCCTCAGGAGAACTCATGGGTGTGGGGTACCACTAGCAGGTTAGGTAGCAAGTATCTGTGCAGCCCCACCTCCAACATGTGTCTATGCTTATGCCAGAGGGCAGGGAAGAAAATGGCACCTGACAGTTCTGTCATTTTTGGAGAAATCCCCCAACATGCTCAGAAATCAATATAAACAGATCCGTCTCCCATTTGCTGACTGGCCCCCTTCCCTCCCCTCCCCAGCATTGTGTAAAACGCCGTTTTTATGTTGCATCTTCACACAGGCTGCTGTTCCTTTAAGGGTGGTGACCCAGCTATCACTTACCCTCTAGGCTTGCTGAGGACTGAGTCAGCTGACCTCCAAAAGTTCTGGGTTTCAAGCCCCACTGGTTTTACAAACTCAGCCCCTCTGGTTTTTAAAGCCAAATGCTATGGGGATTAGTCTTCCCATGTGAGCTCCCTGGTGTGAGGGCCTGTTTCTCTGCCCTCTTCCCACGTGCAGCTCCCTTCCTCCTATGGGCAACCTCCCTCTACCTTTTTGAACTTCCTAAACTTTCAGATACGCTTCTCCTGTATATTTTGTTGTGGAGCTTGCTCAGCCAGACTTCGGATGGCTCTCCAGTTTATTGACCTGGATGTGGATAATGTCTAGTCGAAAACATGGGACAGGGTGAGCTCAGGGTGTCCCTACTCTGCCATCTTCCCAAGTTCCTCCTACTCCTCAGTATATTCTTCTGTCCTCTGGATTCCTTGTAAATTGGCAGCAATCTCAATTTTGGCCAAAAATGTATTAATAAAATCTTTTTCCTAGAATTTGTACCAGAAGATATTACATAAGGCATAAAAAACTTAAAATTTATAACTGGACACAGGGTTCTGTTTTTTGTGAGAAAGAATGCACAAACACACATACACACACACACACACACACACACACACACACAAACCTTTACCACCAAAATTAATCATAAAAAAAGTTCAGGTAATAGCAACAACAGAGGGGCGCCTGTGTGACTCAGTGGGTTAAGTGTCTGCCTTCGGCTCAGGTCATGATCTCAGAGTCCTGGATCAACCCTAGCCTTGGGCTCCCTGCTCAGCAGAGAGCCTGCCTCTCCCTCTCCTTCTGCCTCTCCCCCCATTCGTGCTCTCTCTTGCTATCTCTGTCTCTCTCTCAAATAAATAAATAAGATCTTTTTAAAAAAACGATAGGAACACAAATGCAAATTAACTTGAGTATCAAAGAAATACCAAAACCTGAGAGTCATTTAAACTGAGGCTTGTGGGGTGCCTGGGTGGCTCAGCCGTTAAGCGTTTGCCTGTGGCTCAGGTCATGATCCCGCGGTCCTGGGATCGAGCCCTGCTTCGGGCTCCCCGCTTAGCGGGAAGCCTGCTTCTCCCTCTCCCACTCCCCCTGCTTGTGTTCCCTCTCTCACTGTGTCTCTCTCTCTGTCAAATAAATAAATAAAATCTTTTAATAGATAAATAAATAAACAAACTGAGGCTTGAATATTCAAAACCCTATTTTTGATTCAAAGAAATGAGCTCTATGCCCCAGGTTTGGGTTCAGCTTGCCACAGCAACCACTAGAGGGAGGCCAAGATACATCTGAAAAACCCACACTTAAAGTCAAACCTGAAAGATTTCATTTTTCCTTACCTGCTTAAAAAACAAACAAAAAAATCAGACATAATTCCAATTAAAAATTTTAAATGATTTATTTTGTGTTTTACAAGGGAACATTATGCTAAAGTAATTTTATATCTAAGATGTCAGCAATGTGGGGGAAAACACATAGCCCTTGTGTGTTCTGTACAAGTACTTAACAAAATGTGCCTCTGAAGGCTTCCTTTTACCTCAATCCTTTTTTTTTAAGATATATATATTTTTTTTTTCAGTTGAGAGTGAGAAAGAGAGAGAGCATGAGTATGGGAGTGTGGAGAGGGGCAGAGGGAGAAGTAGACTCCCCGTTGAGCAGGGAGCCCGAGGTGGGACTCAATCCCAGGACCCTGGGATCATGACCTAAGCCGAAGGCAGACGCTTAACCATCTGAGCCATCCAGGTGCCCTACCTCAATCCTTTTTAAGATATTAAAAGGTACAGGAATCTAGGGCCACCTGGGTGGTTCAGATTTGTTAAGTGTCCAAATCTTGATTTAAGCTTAGGTCTTGATCTCAGTGTCATGAATTCAAGCCCTGCATTGGGCTCCATGCGCAGCATGGAACCTACTTAAAAAAATAAATTAAATTAAAAAATTAAATTGGGTGCCTGGGTGGCTCAGATGGTTAAGCGTCTGCCTTCGGCTCAGATCATGATCCTGGGGTCCTAGGATCAAGTCCCGCATCGGGCTCCATGCTGAGCAGAGAGCCTGCTTCTCCCTCTGCCTCTCTCTCTCTCTCTCTCTGTCTCTTAAGAATAAATAAATAAAATCTTTTAAAAAATTAAATTAAATTAAATTAAATTAAAATTTTAAAAAGATATAAGAACCTAAGTAGTAATCATTTCAATGGTTGAATTAGGGTTTTATTTTTTTAGAAATTCTAAGTAATTTTTTTAAATTCAATACCCAATTCCCTTCCACATTATAATTTTAAAACATTAAACTGTAAAATAAGCATAAAGATACCTAGTAAGTTCGTAGTTTTCCAATGATGATTAATTTATTTGAGGGAATCGGGGAAGATAGCAAATTCTTTCCTCTAAAAGATAAGTCAATACCCCTTTGCTAGACTAGAGCTACACACAGGCTTAATCAGCCTTGTGGATAATCCAGCTGTTTCCTGTCCTACAAGTAATTAAAATGTCAGAAATAACTTATTTCTCCTTTTGCCACAAAATATATGCTCTCCTTATAAAGCCTTATACTTTATGTTAACATAGCTCTTTAAGTTTTACAACTCATTTTCACATGCTGTTTTATTTAGCTCCAAAATTTTATAATTGGAGAATATTATTCCCACTTTAAAAGAACATTCCAAAAAAATAAAAGAATACTCCAAGCAATGAGATATATTTTTTGCAAACTTCCACAGTCATAACTTGCATAAACAGAACTCACATCCAGAGCTTCTAAACTTCTAAAACTCAGGAACTTTGCAACTTTACTGATAATACCATTGCCAGGAATTTCAGGTCCCCAGGAACAAGCCTGTTTCTCATTGTGAACACCTGGGAGACTCTAAAAGCATCAAAGTGATGCTTAGACTTTTCATCTCATAGACTTTGCAAGGAACAAGAAAGGCCTGCACTGAACAGCCAGCCTTAGTACCAAATGGAATATCCATCCTCAGGTTCCTTGGTTCTTCTAGGACAGAGGACTTAGAGCCACAGACAGCACTGCAACTGCTTAGGTGGATGCGGAGCAAGCCCAATGGCGTACACTCTGAGAGGCGTTAAGATGTACAGAGGCTGCAGTTTTTTCCACGGCAATGAAAAGTGTGCTTTTGATCACTGATCATGAATATCTCGACTAGATGATGGGGGCAAGGGGAGGTATCAACTATAAACCCAGAAGAAATAGGGCCAAGTGGTATGCTGATGGATCTTTAACAAATACCTCTACCAGAGGAGAGGAAAGAAGGGCATGATTTGTAGTTTGCCAAATCATGCTATGCTATACATACTGCCATCATGGCCAGTTTCAATCTACCAAGTATTTCTGAATGTGGAGTTGAGAAGCAATGCTAACAGTCAGCTCTTGCCCACCACTCCTCCAGCCCTATGTTTAGAGCACCCCACTCTGCCCCTCCTCTGGCAGTGTAAATAAATATAAGAGGCAGGCCTAATGGGAAACCTCTACTGTTCTCTATGGGTTCTATGAGGATGGATTTTCCATGAGCACAGTTGGCTTCCTGGGCTATCCCTCACTTCTCCCTGGGGGGCAAAGAACTTCTTTATGTGAGTAGTGTGTTAGGGAGAAGGAACTGTGTGATAGGCTTCCTCCCTTTCCTCTCAGGTCTGCCTGCCTGAAGAGGGTGTGCTTTCTACTTTGACTGCCATCATAAGATAAAAGTCAGTAACCTCATGTTATAATTTTCCTGACATTTCACCCTACTAGCAACCTCTTTAATTCTCAAAAGTGTCTTGGTTTGGACAATAAATATGTCACTCTAGGTAAAAGAGACTGTCCCTGGAGAGCAAGGCCCACAGGTAGCTGGGAGAAGGGCTGTCTATTTCTGGGTGCAGTCCTAGGAAAACCACTGTTACTACAAAACTGAGTCCCATTTTTATTTCATCTGTTTGACCCTATTATCTAGCTCTAGTTATGTTCCAAACCAAGGAAGTAACAACAGAGGAATGATTTTTGGAGACCTTTAAAACTTCAACAAACTAAGTGCCCTGAAAAGTGTCTGGTTGTGTCTTCTGGACAAAAAGAATGTAGAAGTCCCTAGGCGTAGATACAATGGAGATGAGTCTCATTCAAAAGAGGACCCATAAGCTTCCAAATCTCCATTAAGTAAACAAAAGATAAAGTTTTAGTGAGAGCTGACCCATCAACAACCCTACCAAATTATAAGTTTATAATAAAATAGGTGTGACTTTCTAAGCTGTAAGTTATTGCCACACATATGCAGGATACATCATACTATTTATTGTTGCCTAAGCATATTTAGGCTAGCTACTATTAGAAGGAACTTCTGAGTTCCAAATATCATTCTTATCCAATATTAACCCCCTTTTGCCCTATAAATAAACTCCAGACTTCCTTCAGGCCCTAATCTGTGTTTCTATATGAGTCAGCTGTTGAACACCCAAGTGGCCCTCAGAGTAAAATAACAAAGCTCTTGGTATTTCTGACACACTTAAATATGCACTATTTCAAAATATGTCTCTAAACCACGTTCTGCCTTAAATCAAAGTCCACCTGACTGTATGTTTATATCAAATATGGAATTGACCATTTACTTTTTAAAGATCACATCCAGTTACAAAGAATCCCAACTGGCTCATACAATTCAAAACCTAAATAAATAAATAAATAACCCAATTTAAAAATGGACAAAGGACCTGAATAAACATTTTTCCAAAGAAGACATAAAAAATGGCCAATAGGGTGCATGAAAAGATGCTCAACATTACTACCCATCAGAGAAATGCAAATCAAAACTACAATGAGATGTGACCTCACAAATGTTAGGACGTCTACTATCCTGTTAGGACTAGTAAATAAATTCAGTAAAGTTGCAGCATACAAAAATCAGCTGCATTTGACTACACCAATAATGAACTATAAGAAAGAGAATTTTTTTAAATCCCATTTACAATAGTATCAAAAAGAATTAAATACTTATGAATAAGCCTAACTAAGAAGGTAAAAGATCTGTATGCTGAAAACTGTAAGATATTGAGGAAAGAAATCAAAAGAGACACGAACAAATAGAAAGATATTCTGGGCTCACAGATTGGAAGAATATTGCTAAAATGTCCATACTACCCAAAGCAATTTACAGATTTAATGAAATCCTTATCAAAATTCCAATGGCATTTTTTCAGAAGCAGAAAAAATAATCCTAAAATTTGTATGGAACCACAGAAGATCCCAAATAGCCAAAGCAATCTTGAGAAAGGAAAACTACATTAAAGGCATCACACTTACTGATTTCAAACTATATTACAAAGCTATAGTAATCACAACAGTATGGTATTGGCATAAAAAACAGATATATAGATCAGTGGAACAGAATAGCCCAGAAATAAACCCATGTGTATATGGGTCAATTAATTTATAACAAAGGAGACAGGAATATATAATGGGGGAAGGACATTCTTTTTAATAAATGGTGTTCAGAAAAATGCACAGACACATGCAAAAGAATGAAACTGGACCACTATCTTACACAATGCACAAAGATCAACACAGAATGGGTTAAAAGACCTAAATTTAAGACATAAAACTATAAAACTCCTAAGAGAAAATTTTAGAGGTAAGCTCCTCAACGTGGTCTTGGCAATTATTTTTTTTATTTGACACCAAGCAAATGCTACAAAAGCAAAAAATAAACAAGTGGGATTATATCAAACTAAAAGTCTTCTGGGCTGCAAAGGAAACCATCAACAAAGTAAAAAGGCAACCTACTGAATGGGAGAAGTTTTTTTTTTTTAGATTTTATTTATTCATTTGAGACACAGAGATAGAGAGAGAGAGCATGAGCAGGGGGAGAGGCAGAGAGAGAAGCAGGCTCCCCGCTGAGCCAAGAGCCCAATGCGGGGCTCGATCCCAGGACTCTGGGATCACGACCTGAGCCGAAGGCAGACACTTAACCATCTGAGCCACCCAGGCGCCCCTTGGAGAAGATATTTGCAAATGATATTTCCAAAGGGAGGTAAATATCCAAAATATATAAAGAACTCATATAGCTCAACATAAAAAAAAAGAAATACCATACAATATAGTAATTCAACTTCTGAGTATTTACCCAAAGAAAATGAAAATATGCACCCCTGTGTTTATTGCAATATTATTACAATACCCAAGATATGGAAGCAACCCAAGTATCCATCCATAGGTGAATGAATAAGATATGCTGTGTACACACACACACACACAAAGGAGTATTACTCAGCCATAAAACAGAATGAAATCTTGCCATTCATGACAACACGGATGGATCAGAGAGTATTACTCTAAGTTAAATTAAGTCAGACTGGGTGCCTGGGTGGCTCAGTTGGTTGAGCGACTGCCTTCGGCTCAGGTCATGATCCTGGAGTCCCAGGAGATCGAGTCCCGCATCGGGCTCCCTGCTCAGCGGGGAGTCTGCTTCTCCCTCTGACCCTCTTCCCTCTCGTGCTCTCTATCTCTCATTCTCTCTCTCAAATAAATAAATAAAATATTTTTTAAAAATTAAGTCAGACTGAGAAAGACTAATACCATATGATTCTACTTATATCTGAAATATTTTTAAAAATGAACAAAGAAAAAATAGAAACACACTCATAAATATGGAGAACTAGTGGTTACCAGAGGGGAGGGTGGTGGGGGGATAGGCAAAACAGGTGAAGGGGATTAAGAGGTGCAGACTTACAGTTGTAAAATAAATAAGTCACAGTGATGAAAAGTACAGCATAGGAAATATAGTCAATAATATTGTAAATAACTTTTACGGCAATACATGGTAATTACACTTGTGGTGAGCACAGCATATAGAGTTGTCGAATCACTATATTGCATACCTGAAACTAACACAATATTGTATGTCAACTATACTTCAACTAAAAAATTAAAATTAAAAAAATTCATATCATAAAAAATAAAGAAAATATGGTATACAAACACATGATGAAATTTTACTCATTCTTTTTTTTAAAAAAAAGGAAATCCTGCCATTTACCACAACATGGATAGACCTTGAGGGTATTATGTTAAGTAAAATGAGCCAGACAGAGAAAGACAAAGTTAAACAAGCCAAACAGAATGGTATCAGTTATATGTGGAATCGTTTTTTAAAAAGTCAAACTCATAGAAACAATCAGGAGAATAGTGGTTGCCAGGGGCTGGCGGGAGGGTGAGGAAAATGGAGAGAAGTTGGTAAAAGGATTTAAACTTCCAGTTACAAATAAATAAGTTCTAAGGATCTAATGTCTAGCATGGTAACTATCATCGATAATACCATATTGTGTAATTGAAATTTGCTAAGAGAGTAGATCTTAAGCATTCTTGCAAAAATAAAAAATAGTTAAAAAATAATTACTACTAGATGTCCACATCCTTTTGCAATTAGGATTTTGTAAAGTGAAATGTTCCTTTCAAGCATGTTAGCCACCACCTATGCTTTCAAATTCCTCCCAATCAGTATCTAGTGACAGCAGAGTAGATGGACCTTGGGATAACACACAGAGAGATATACTCATGGAGAGCAGAGTATAGAAAGCTGCACAAAAGCAAAGTAGCTCTGTATTCCATTAATGTAATCAAACACTGAAAAGCAGATTTAGACTGTTCTGGCCCTGCCTAACTGTAACCAGCAGCAGCTAAGTTGTAAGCACACCAAGAACATAGACCTCAGGGTGGGGAGGAATGCAGCAAGAACACTTCCAGACAATTCTACTGATGATCTTGTTAGTTTGGTTATTTTCTTGCCAGGACCACACATACACACCCATTGGCTGTGCCTCTAGATCATGAAATGCGGTAGAAATGTGTCAGTTGTTCAGTCGATGTCAACAAGACAAAAGGGCACCCATATAATTCACAGTCCAAAGAGGATTTGTCCTGTTTTAATTACTGATTTTGATTTCTTGCTATAGCCAAGAACATTATCAAAACTATTCAACATTTAGTCTCTTCTTTTCCTTAATAATAAAACTTTGATTTTATTCCAAATAGTGGTATATCCAATTAAATGACTGCATTTATTAACCTCTCCTGCAATTAAGGATTGCTGATAAATGCTAAATGGGCCTTTACAGAACACTCCCTAAGACAGACAGCTAGAGTATACCTTTTTGTCCCCCCTACTTCCTTGCCTGGAACATGTAATTGATGTCTGGAACCCTAGCAACCATCTTGGCCCCTAAGACAGTCTCAAGGGTGGAAACCACAAGTTATGGATGGTAGAGAAAAAAGAGAAAGATCTTAGGTCCTTGATGCCACTTTAGATACCCCATACAGACCTGCAGTATCTTTCCTCAGCCTTCCTTTATGAAAGAAAAATAAAATTCCATCTTGTTGAATTTCTATCTGTGTTACTAGAAAGAAATTTACAACTGATGGGTGGCTCAGTCATTAAGCGTCTGCCTTCGGCTCAGGTCATGATCCCAGGGTCCTGGGATCCAGCCCCGCAATGGGCTCCCTGCTCCACAGGAAGCCTGCTTCTCCCTCTCCCACTCCCCCTGCTTGTGTTCCCTCTCTCACTGTGTCTCCCTCTGTCAAATAAATAAAATCTTTAAAAAAAAAAAATTTACAACTGATAAGCCAGCCATCCAAATCACCCAAATTACCTGGTAATTGGTCAATACCCACTTCATTTTGGGATAAGAAACAAAGCTTTAAAACTAGCCATAATAGTTATGGTGATTCAATTCTCAAACCAAAAATCAGGTCACGCAGTAAGAACAGTTTGAATCCACTAATGGGAGAAGCACATCAGCGCATTTGAAATCAGGGCTGTGCTAGAACACCCAGATCATATGATTCTATTAGAGTTATTAAGTTCAAGCACGTAGCAGTAATCCTAACCTGACTTTCCACTTCATCAGGAAAAAGATAAATTTGGGTACTGGGTGATACACACTGTCATAACCAGGAATTTCAGTTGAATACCTAATCTCCAAAATTAATTTCACAGAGGGTTCTGGGCCTCTTAAAATTTACATTCCCCCATAAGCATTGGTTATTTTGTAGTAATTACACCTATGCTTCTCTTTCTGTACCCAGGAAGAAGCATTATCAGCACCTTATCCTATAACTTCAGTTCTATATATCTAATATTTGCTTCACCTAAGCCCCCTATGTCGATTTCCCCATAAAAGGATAATAATACTTACCTTTCTTCCAAGGCGTATTGTGATGTTTAATTAATGTTTACAAAGTATTTAGTAATCTGAAGATGAAAGATGCTAGAGAAGTCTGAAGTAATATCATTAGTCTGACTCATCAGTTAACCTTATTAGGCATGCAAAACGAAAGCCATGTTGCTATAACTAAAATAGTTATGAATACACATTAGGTCAAATATGAATCCCAGAACAACTTAAATCTATATATTGCATCTACAAGGCAAACACAGGAAACTCCTTATTATTAGAGCAATACATTTTTTTTTCTGTAATAACTACTTAAAACCTTTCAACTTTTAAGAATATAAACTGATTAGAAAGTTAAGGTAATAATAAAAACAAGATATCTCTGGTAAGCATCCTAAGTCTATATTTTAATATGAAGATAAAGATTCAATCTGCAGTGATTTGAAACCAATCAACTTGAAAATTTATTGGATTCTTTGTGATTGAAACTGGCAATAGTAACCTGAATCTCATAGGAAATTTAAACAATAAATTGACAGTTTAGTTCAACTGATGTTTCTTGAGTTCAAAGGTATACTATGTTGAGGTGTGTGCTATTTTATATACAGTCCTCAACAATTTTTAACTAAGTATACAGCTATACTTATATAATAATTATATTTAATATTTTATATATTTCTGAACCAAGGTATTATTCATAATATATATATATATATTGGTTTGGCATATGAAACTGAAAGACCATTTTATTGTGTAACATGGGGCTCTTCAAGCTCTTTTCAAGTTCTATATCCTAATGCCAACTTTGCTTGTGTAGCAGAAATAAAATTAGGAAATAGGAAGTCCCCAATGATGACAAGAATTAATTCTCCTACAATCAGTTGGGGTAAATCCATACTATCCATCCATAGTTTACCATTGGGTACACAGTTTCAATGAAAACTAAGAGTCTTAAGAGGGAAAACACAACATACACACACACATACATATACATGCATGCACATATACATTATTGTGCAAAGAACAAATTCTATGGCAGTTATGAGAGACAAACCATCATGACATTGTGTCAGAGAATGAAATGATGACTGTCCTTCACTCAGAAAGTACATGGTTGAACTTTTCCGCCAACATCCCTAACAATTTGGTCAATTTGGAAACTTGTGATCTGGACAGGTTTACATGAAAGGTAAAGAAGACCCGCATTAATTTCATCCCCCCAAAAGCACAGAGTTAACATTCTCTCTCCTGAGTTGAAAGTAAAGACGGTTTTTGGAATAATTAACCCCTACCAAAAAATATAGATATAGATATAGATATATAGATATATGTATGTATATATATAGGTCATTGCATTACAGGACTGAAGGGACTTTTAAAGGTCAACAAATTCAATGACATCTTAACCAGTCCAGATATAAAGTCATACAGAGATTATGTTCTTCTACCTCTTTCATGACTACTTTTCTCGTGTCCATTTCTTCTTTTCCTCCTCAAACGTCTTATGACCCATATGTTTACAAACTATATGTCCCCCAAATAGTCACCACCTCTTTCCATTGACACATATTTTTAAAATACATTATGTTGTTTTGTATGGTGACTAATATAACATAATAAAATTTTTAAAAAATTAAAAAATTAAAAATAAATACAAATAAAATATATTATGTGAATTAAAATGGAAAGAATCCCTATCTTACCACCATATTCATGGAAAACAAGTATCTCCCACCTCATGCCTAATATCTTCATAAATTCTAAGGGTGTTTACATTATTCTGAGTCACCTCCTCAGATTTCTTGCTTCTACTGAATTCTCAAGTATCATCTCTTGTGTTTCCTTAGCTTTACTCCATATTGATTTCAACACGGAATACTTCCCACTAATTTCCCTAAAACCCTTAATCTCATAAAATCTAATCATACCATAACTGTGATTATACATCTTCACTGAACTTTCAGTGACAACATGAGATAAGAGGGTATACTCTATCACAGCCAAAGATTTCAAATAGAATTATTCTGTCAAAGATTTCAAATAGAATTATTTTGTCCTGAAAAACTTTTATTAAATGGACAGTATATCACATTATCATGGTATCCTAAAATCAAAGAGATGTGATTAAAAGTCCAAAGCCACACCCACAATCAGAAACTTATCACTGATCATCTCCCTTGGGGTCCTAGCTCCTGTCCCATTCCCACTCCAACATCTATCCCATCCCTTCCCATTTTTTCCTGTCTCTCACTTTTTCCCAGCTCCTGGACTTTCTCACACTCATTCTCCAGACTGCTCCTTCAAACTTCATAAAACTTCTTGTTTATTTGTCTTTATAGCACCACTAGACCACTCTCAGCATGCTCTGAGTTTTATTTTCCACCACAATATGGTCCATCAAGATGACTGACTAAACAAAAATTTTCTTTTTGAGGAATTTTCTTGATACCTTTTGTTTATTTTCTTCCCTTTTCCTCAATTTTTTAAATTAAAAAAATTGATATAATTGACATATAACATTATATAAGTTTAAGGGATATAACATGTTGATTTTATAAATTTACATATTACAATATGATTATCATAGTATTAGCTAACATCTCTATCACATCACATAATTATCAGTTCTTTCATGTGGTGAAAACATTTAAAATCTCAATAGCTTTCAAATGTACATCTCCTCCCCCAAACCCATCAATTTTTAAAATTAACATTCCCACTATATAGAATTCTTCCAGCACCTATAATTAATATTCTTCTCTTTTTACATTCTTTCCCTTGCAATTCTTATCCAGTTTGATAGCACCCGGCTCTCACGTTTTAATCTTAACTTTCATCGCCCTTCTATATTCCGGACTTACATTTTCATTCTGAAGGACATCTTCACCAAAACTTACCATGGACACCTCAAACTTAGCACATAAAGGAAAATAAAGGAATTTTTTGTGAGGTTCTTATTTTGTGTGGATCATCAATATAGACTACAAAGCAAAGTAACAAAGGTTTATTCTAGGAAGAACTATGGGATCCATTTGCCAAGACTTCCAAAAAATGTGAATTGACTTTCTGCCAGTCAGAAGATCATGATTGATCTTCTGGAGTCTCAAAGTGACTGCTAACAGAAGATTGTAAAAAAAATAATTGAAAGGTGAACATTGGGATCAACGTAGATGTCTAGAACTTCAAAGGGGTGATAGACAAAATTAAAGATATCATTTTCTGTTCCTGACCATTTCTATCAATGGAACTACAATTTTCCTAATCACACAATTTTTAAAAATTTAGCTTTGACTCTTCTGTCTATCTTATCCTATATTCCTTCAATTGTCTGATTCTTCCAATTCAGACTCTGAAACAACCTTTCCATTCCCACCTTTGCTACCCCATACTTTTTTTTTCACATTTGACTTTATAAATTTTATTTCTTAAGATTTTAATTAAAATAATTGAAAGAAATACACCACACAGAAATGTTACAGAAATACAAAAAAATTATAGGCAAACAATGGATAATGAGAATTCTTTTTAAAAGAGACACACGATGATTAAAAAGAGAGAGAGAGAGAGATACACAATAGGGAAGAAAAATGAACAATTTTTATATACTATTCATACGTTAATTATAACCCATAGCAGTAAAAGCTTTCCGAACATTGGCAAGAAAAGCCGAGAAATTGTTGGTCTTCCTCACATTCTCTTGAAATTCTGCCAGGCACTCAAGATGAGGAGCACTATCTGACACTTCATATTCCTTGGCTTCATTTAGGTGGAGGGAAAACATAAATGGGTTCTCGGGATGCTTGGGGGTCAATATTAGTGAATATAAACTGTAATTTATCACCATAAATTTTTCGAATTTCTAGTCCAAGTCGATCTTTATATAAGTCTGCAGATTTCTGTAGTCTTTTCAACTTCTCTTCATTAGCTTTGTTAGCAGCAGAAATAGTTTCCTTCTTCTTAGCATATTCTTCCTTAAGATCCTGAATATTTGCAGTCAGTACTTCCAGTTCCTGCTTTTTGTCTTTTATTTCAGCAATCAACCTTAGCAAGTTATCTTTTTTTTCTTGAATGAGGTTATTCTGCCTACAGATCTGATTTTGATATTCCAGAAACATCTCAACCATTCGTTCTTCTTCCTTTAATTTCACAGACAGCTTTTCTCCACATGCTTTGATGGAGTCTTTGTAGGTGTCGCTTAGTCCCACCATCCCACAGGAAGTGTCACTGACAGTGCTTTTGAATTTATTCCAAAATTCATTTATGCTTTTATCAAATAGTGCAAGTTCGTCCTCTGTCATTTTGGAAGAAAATGCCACAAAAGACCTGACCCAATTCGAGCCAAAACTGGGTCTCCAGAAGCAGGTCCTGCAGCCACGCCGACTTTCCTATTTCAAATCTTCGCTACCCCATACTTTTTTAATAAAATGAGCACCTAAAATGTGCTCTCTATCCTCAGATTTCTTTCCATTTAATCTAATCCTTCTCATCTACTGCTACCCACAGACAGATTTTCATAAAGTACAATGCTGATGATATCACTTCCCTATAAAATCTTCAAAGGCTGTTTATTGCCTACCAAATTGAGTATACACTCTTTAGTAACCTTCCCATTGCCAAGTCCAAGGGTCAGTTCTCAGTCTTAATTTTATTCAACCAGTCAGAAACATTTGACAATCTCTAGCCTGGATTTCTACAGTTTGGTCTCCTGCTTCAACCCTTACCTAGTAATTTATTTCATAAACAGCCATGGTGATACTTTTAAAACATTAGTCAGATTATGTCACTATTCTAATTAAAGTTCTCCGATTGCTTCTTTCTATTTCACATAGGGTAAAATTCAAAGCACTTACAGTGGCCTGCAAGACCCTCTATGATATGGCTGGCTACCCACCACCTTTCTGACCTTGTCCTCTACCTCAATCCTCTAACTCTCTAACCCTACTCTAGCCAAACCTATTGTATTGCTACTCAAGGACAACGAACAGGCTCCCACCTCTGGGGTTTGGCAACAGCAATTCCCCTGACCTGAGCGCTCTTCCCCTGAGAGCTGTGTGGCTCTACCGCATTCAAAGGTCTACTCAAATACCACCACAATAGAGAGCTTCTCGCTCCCCATCCTATTTGAGTAACAGTCTTCTTAGCCTACCCAGGCCCTCCCTATTCTCCATAACACTTAACACCATTTGAAATATTATAGTTATGTATGTATTATTTGTTTGTCTCTCTCTTCCCACTAGAATATAAGCTTTCTGACAGGAACGGCTTTGTTTCTTTCACAGCTATATTCCCAGAGTCTAATACAGCACCTTGCCCTTAGTTCAATAAATATCTGTTCAGTGAATGAACAAATCTCTTACAAAATGACCCTGCTTACAGAAACCCTATGCTAGCCCAGTAGAACTCAATCTGTGGGTGAAGGAGCTGGGAGGTATTGAAGTAACGTAAAAGGGTCTGTGAATCCACACAATGCCAATTACTGTCTGTAAACTAAAGACATTTCTATCGCTTCTCGGCCTTTTGGCTAAGATCAAGTGTGTAAACTAAAGACATTTCTAATACACACACACACACACACACACACACACTTTATTTTAAAACATTAACTTAAAGTATACTTCATCATTACACTTTTCTTCAATCAAAAAATACTAACAATGCAGTCACTATTATGTAGGGGCCTATTGATTTTTTTTCATATTAACAAGAAATCCTCACAAAAACATTAGGAACCCTAATACACTAGCCAAATGAAACCACTGTCTTTTCTCTGCCTTATTCCATACACCTTCACACTTATGGCCTTGCTCCCATTTAGATTTTAAGTAGAAAAACCTTTCTTCCTCTTCTTCCCACCCCACCCTCCAATTACTTTGCCTTTCTAAATCTTAAATCTTCATCATCTACACCTGAATGAGCATGTACCCAAGTGAGAGCTGGCCATGAGACCATGATGACTGCCTGGGGGAAGGGATGGGTCTGAAGGAAATGCCAAGAGTAGGAAAAGAGTTGCCAAAAGACTAGTCCAGTAGAGCTTCCAAGTTGGACTTCACCTGCCTCCGAGTTTGCCTACAGCCACCCCCTCCCCATTAAATGTCCCACCAGAGCCTTCCCACCACCAAAGCCCATCCATTCTGCATCCTTCATGAATACTAACTGCTAATTCTTGAACTTGCACTATGTTTTCATACCAACCAAAGTCCTCTGCTTACTGCTCTTTGCCAAATGTCATCCTCACATCGTCATTTTGATTCAACTTTCACCTATTTCTTTTTTTCCTGGTTAACTAACACCACATTCTTTTCATTCCTCCATAGCACTTAGCAGTTTCATAAACAATTTTTTAAATAAATTTTCTACTGATAACTTGTTTTGTAAAAGTGTTATTTTTTCATTTGTTCTCTTAAATGTGAATTCCTGCATAAGATGTAAGTACCTCATAAACTTCTTTTCATTTATAGGCCTCTTCCCATTATATCATAGTGCCTAGCACTGTACTAGGTACAGAAGAGATGCTGAAGAATATGCTGTGAACCCACTGTTCCACTAAAAGTTTTTCTATGACAAAGATAACATAGACAAAGCTTTAATGTACCAACAGACTAGAAGAAAAAAAAATTTTTTTAAGATTTTATTTATGTATTTGACAGAGAGAGGACACAGCGAGAGAGGGGACACAAGCAGGGGGAGTGGGAGAGGGAGAAGCAGGCTTCCCGCCGAGCAGGGAGCCTGATGCAGGGCTCGATCTCAGGACCCTGGGACCATGACCTGAGCTGAAGGCAGACGCTTAATGACTGAGCCACCCAGGCGCCCCTAGAAGAAAACATTTTATGCGTATGTATATTTGCAGATACAGCTGAGATGGCAGTACATAGCTGTAAGGCCCAAGGTGATATGGGTGAGGACCTGACCATACCTGCTACAGTATACATAAAAATATAAGCACATATATGCATGAGATTATGTATCAGGAAGATTGATAAATTAGATTGATAAATTAAAACCTATGTATTATAAATAACACCCCTGGCAGTGTTTTTAAAAGGAGAAATACTCCAGAAAATATATTTTCCATATATTTAACAAACTATTATCCTGAACATACAAAAAATTCCTACATATCAAACATATACAAAAACAACCCAATAAAAATGGATAAAGGATATAAACATGAAAAGAATAAGAGGCAATTCCCAGAAGATGAAATGGTCAGTAAACATAAAAAGATGGACAACCAGGGAAATGAAAGTAAAAATAACAATAAAATACCAGTTCTTGGTTATCAGATTGCCCAAAAAAATTTAAAAGTCTGATGATATCCAGTGTTGGCAGATATGCGGACAAAGAAATATGGAGAAAGAGCCCTTCCATTACAATTGCTACCTCAGAGGGCAATAGTCTATCAAGCCAAATATGCACATAACCTGTGGCCCAACAATCTCACTTCTCCATATCTCTCCTAGAAAATACCCATGGGCATAAGAATGTTTATCGCAGCATTGTTTGGAGTTCTGTGAACAAGCCTAAGAAGGAGACAGGCTAAATATTATGGAATACTGTCACTATTAAAAAAATAAACTAGATATATGTATAACAATATCATATGTAAATCCCTAAGATGTATTCTTTCTCTCTCTCTCTCTCTTTTTTTTTCAGATTTTATTTATTTATTTCAGAAAGAGAGACTGAGAGAGAGAATGAGCAGAGAAGAGCGGCAGAGGGAGAGGGAGAAGCAGACTCCCAACTGAGCAAATAGCCCAATGCAGGGCTTGATCCCAGGACTCTGAGAGCATGACCTGAGCTGAAGGCAGACACTTAACCGACTGAGCCACCCAGGCAGCCCCCCTTCAGATTCTTTTTTTTTTTAACATTTTTTTTTAAGATTTTATTTATTTATTTGAGAGAGAGAGAATGAAAGATAGAGAGCATGAGAGGGAAGAGGGTCAGAGGGAGAAGCAGACTCCCCGCTGAGCAGGGAGCCCGATGCGGGACTTGATCCCGGGACTCCAGGATCATGACCTGAGCCGAAGGCAGTCGCTTAACCAACTGAGACACCCAGGCGCCGCCCCCTTCAGATTCTTAAGGGTAAAAAGCAATTGCATGCAGTGGTACAATATTTGACTACTTGTGTAAAACATAGTCATATATACATACACTCCTATTCAAGTTTATAAGAAGTACCAAAAAACTTGTGTGTGTACATGTATATGTATCTCACAGCTTAAATAATATCCAGAAGGGTTCACAAACCTGCAACTTATGGTTACTTCTACAAAGAAGAGTGGATTATGACTGCGGTGCCAGTCAAAGGAAAATTTAGCCATTCCTGTCAAGTTTTCATTTGTGGAGAGAAGCATTTATTCATATGCCATTTGTGTGGTTATGCTAAAATAACCAGCGTGTTTTGATACGACTTCAAGAGTGGCTTCTTGAAAACAGGTGCCAAGGCTCATGGGTTTGCACTTCCCACGGAGTTTTCAGTAGTGTTTACCTGGTAGGTTTGAGTACGTGCTTGTTAAAATGGGTGAACAGATGGGGGTTGAAGAGGTTGAAGCCAGATCATGAAGAGACAATTTCTGAGTTCAAGAGTTCCTATTTTATTTGGCAGAACAAGATAAATTAATTGAGATAATATATGTAATATAATTACTGTCGATACGTTTTAGCATTTACGATTAATCACATTTCAGTTCTATCCTCTTTCATGACCAGAAGATGGAGCTCCAAACATTTAAACCATTTTTTTTTCTTTTTTCCCCCGTTTTGTTGGAGTCAAGGTAGAGGTTGTAGTTTTGTTTCTTTAATTCTGTTTTCTTTTCCTTCCCCATTTAAACCCTTCCATTTTTATTTAGTTCTCAGATTATCAAACTCTAATTGCTGATTGCAGAAGGTAGGCATTACCTATAGGGGAAGCTACCCCCTTCAGTCTGATTTTCCGACCTCTGAGACTTCTTTGTTTTATGCACTAGCTCATAACATTTTTGTCCAGCTATCCCCACTCTATTCCTTCCTTCCCACAGTGGAAAAGCCCACTGTAAACGGGTGCTGACATCCCATTCTGTCCTCATGGGAGGGAAAATTCCAGCCCTGTTATACATGGACTTTGTCCCTCTGTGCAGCCAGGAACTTGTACACTGAGGAAAGAGAACATGACAGGGCTGGAATATATATTTTGGACTGTTCTCCAGTTTCTATGCTTTTCTAACATAAATTCCTTACAGAATTCTTCCTTGAGACTCTAAAGACTCACGGGAAATAATGAATTTTCGAAATTTCTGCAACATCTGCTCTGTGACCTTTATGCTGATATTATTAATACAACTGTATTTCTAACTACTTATTCAAAATTAATTGATTTATTCACTTCTTTTCAATAAGTATTTATTGATCACCAACGCAGAATTGCAGAAGGGTTATGGATTAGGTGGGACACACACACACACACACACACACACACACACACACACACACACACACCTCTACTCTGAATCCTCAATATATTTATCCAAGAATACACAACCCAAGAAAGCCAGAAGTCACTTGAGCAGAAGCAGCATAACCTATTAGGATTGTTCCTTGCCCTTTGTTTCTTACACCAAGGACAAAACTCTCAGTGACTCTGGTAAGATTCCATAATAGTTAAATTCTGCAAGAAAAATTCCTTGCTTCACAATTGCTCTGTTAGGCTTACATCACCATTTTGAAAATAGTTACACTAACAACATATATACCACCGTTTAAGGGAACATTTATGTACATTTGGCTCCTCTCTTTCTTGATCCAAATTCAGCATCAGGAGACACATCTTCACCTTGGATCAAAAACCAGATATATTCCAGTAAAATTTTTCTACCCCGTTTCCAGGTCCTTCTCAAAAAGTTCATGTGTCTGTCCCCACTAAACCTCTTCCAGGTTCTCAACTTGTATCTCTAAATATCTACCGGTCATTCCCACTTCTAAATTGACAATGTTTAAATTGAACTTATTTTCTTTCCTGATCCCTTTCGTCTCCTACACAAACCTGGTCTCCTTGCAGCTTTCTGGAGACAATTTTTTCTGTAGTCAACTACTCAGTAATCTAAATTTAAAACCTTGCAGAGTGATCACTTTGGATTTCACTTCTGCCTCACCTCCCACTTCCAGTCAGCAAGTCCTGCCCATCCTACATCCACAGTATGCCCCCAGTCCAGTCCCTGTGTATCATTGTCAGAAACCATTCTCTTGCACAGTAATTTCAATAATTTTCCAGCTATCCCCACTCTCTTCCTCCTCAATCTACACAGGCTGCATTAACACCATACTAGGAGTGCCAGATAAAATACAGGGCATCCCGTATTGTTGTTTGCTAACTGGCAACCTTGCACCTCGCTCATCTTTCTAAACATATTTCTGGTCAAGCAATGATGCTCCTATTTAAAATATCTCCCCTTTCTAGTACTGAATTAGGTTTTTTGGCTTTTGACTTTTGGTTTTTATTGTTGCTGTTGTTGTAGTGTCCTGACCATTTCTGAATTAAGGCTAAACCCCTTAGCCCATTACTCAACAAATACTTTATTCACCACCTGCTATGTACAAAATACTCTGATTTCTGTTGTGAAGTATGCAAATAACTCATAACCTCTGTCCTTAAGGAGCTTATAAGCTAAAGGATGATCATTGACATAAAAGCACCCCACAATCAGACGTAGAATGGTAAAACCCAACTTAGACTTGAGGGTGAGGAGGTTCCCAGGCTTACAATCATGTGACCTAGATTTTAATTTGGCCTTAGGCCAATGAAAACTTTTTTTTAACCCCACCCACACCCTAGTCCTAAAATGCAGTCACTGAAAAAAGTCAACTTCTCAACATCCTGCCCTTGGCCTGTACAAAGGCAGTGCTGGTGAACAAAACTTTTTCCCCAGTGTATAAAGAAAAAGAAAGTAAGTTGTCTTTATTCAGTTCCACAACTGAGAAAAGCAAGCATAAAGGTTGCATAACTTAAACAGAATCCTAAATGATTCAAGGAGACAGGAATGGAGTCCAGCATTATCAGTGTTCTTTCTGAAGCTAAACTCATCTCTGAACAGGACTTAAAATCTTTGATGAATAAAGCAATTTTACTTAAATAAGCAAAATATAAGGAGTGATATAGGAAAAAGCAAATCATAAAACAATTAATATAGGAATAGCTGTTTCAAAGATTTGAAATTAAAAAGCAAAGACCAGAGGATATTCTAAACATCTGCTTTTGGGGAATCTCAATCACTGAGATTCACTGGGTCAAAAAGAAATAATGAGGACAAGATGATGCTGTCTAGCGAAAGCTTCTGAAAAATAATCCTGGCTGTGGAAATGTACCTGGCCCATATATTTCTTGTATATGTTCATCAGGGCTATAGAATTGATTGAGAATTATATGACTATTTTTGAAAACTTTAATATAAAGCAATTCTGTGATATATCCAGAAAGAAATATTGGGAGAGAGTTGGGAGAGAGAAAAGGGAGAAACGGTTGGGAGAGAGAAAGGGAGAAAAACTTATCTTTTACTTTTACCATTTTCTTTCTTTTGAATTCTGTAACATTCAAAAATACTTTTTAAAACTTTGTCTATTAAGGAATATCAGCTCATCATGGATATGTAATGGTTTTATTTTTCCAATAAGTTTCCCAAACAAATACCACTTTCCTGCTGAATTAGCAGCTCCTCCAATACATCTTGCCAATTATGTGCTTTTCAACCAAATATAGTTATTAGAACAATCTCATTCAGCTATTTCAGACTCAGTCTTGTTCACTGAAATACTCCAACTATACATTCAATCAAAACTCTACTTGTCTCACTATCCAGAAGAGGTGAGCTTTCAGTTTAGGACTAAAAATTTAAGAGACTTTGTCAGATGTAGGGGCTGGAGTGGGGAGAATGAGTTCTGGCTCTTTGTTACCTCCACCCCCTTCTTCTACCAGGCATGAGCTGCTGTGGGACTGAGGCAGGGAGGAAGAAGAAAATAAACATGAGCGTCTCCCCATGTGATTGGGCAAGCTGTCATTCTCTCCTGGGTTGATTAGAACTACTAGTCTGGACTACTGTCTATGTGCTCCATGAGGACCAGTGGTGGCTCCAAGATTGTGCTCTGATAAGAGCTTTGGTTATAGGGGCGCCTGGGTGGCTCAGATGGTTAAGCGTCTGCCTTCGGCTCAGGTCATGATCCCAGGGTCCTGGGATGGAGTCCCGCATCGGGCTCCTTGCTCAGCGGGGAGTCTGCTTCTCCCTCTCCCTCTGCCTCTGCCCCTGCTTGTTCTCTGTCTCTCTCACAAATGAACAAATAAAATCTTAAAAAAAAAAAAAAAAGAGCTTTGGTTATAGCCTTCCACAGATGATCCCCTGGTAGCTTGCCCCCACATATGGGCCCTCTTCACCCCTCATACTGCATCAATCTTGGGACAACCATGGCTGTCAATCTCATTTATTCTCAGAGCCATCTCTCAGAATCAACGTCTTGCAGTGACGTGAGGACTTCCTCTCCTCTACTTTGAGGCAGAGGCCCCCTCTCCACCTAAGTGCACTCCACTCACCCCATCTCCACTCAGTTCTTTTCCTATATTCCAGTAGCACACAGGGCACATGAGCAAATCTGCTACTCAAGAAGGTCATACATCCAGGGAAAAAAATGTCTACAAAATGTTTACTTTTCTTTTCAAGAGATTTACTTGAGCTCCCCTCCCTCACATATATGTCTTGAGAGAAAAAATAGACTGTACATTCACTCCCCAAAAGGCTGTGTTCCCTTCTTCCAACATCCCTTGAGAAGTAGGGATGTGATGAGTGGTTGAACTAGTTCTCTAACTATGGGGCTTTCAGAGAGCCCTGCAGGAGGGTAGCTGACCCCAACTGCTGGTGACTTTATAAATTTAGAATATGGAACGCATTGTGACTTTTGTCTTCAGTTTGGGTCTTAACAGTAGTTTAAAGTGTCAAAAAGAAAATTCCTACCTGACATCCTGTAAGGCTTGTGTATGCACTTGGTTCCCATCATCCATATAGGGTCCAGACACCATTATAATTTCAGTTCTAAATGATTAGAATGTTGGGGTACGTGGGTGGCTCAGTCAGTTAAGTCAGACTCTTGATTTTGGCTCAGGTCATGATCTCAGGCTGGTGGGATTAAGACACGCCTCAGGCTCCACACTCGGCACAGAGTCTGCCTGTCCCTCTCCCTCCTTCTCTGCCCCTCCCCCTTGTCCCTCCACACACACTCGCACACACATGTGCGCTCTCTCTCAAATAAAATCTTTTAAAATTTTTAAAAATAAATGATTAGAATACATACAATAGGAAAACAAGAATCTACCAAAAGTAGATGTATTTTTTCTATAGTCATCTTAATAAAAACAAATAGGTCTTTTTTGAACTTGGACAAAACTAAATTAGACGAGGGGTGCCTGGGTGGCTCAGTTGGTTAAGCGACTGCCTTTGGCTCGGGTCATGATCCTGGAGTCTCAGGATCGAGTCCCACATCGGGCTCCCTGCTCAGCGGGGAGTTTGCTTCTCCCTCTGACCCTCCCCCCTCTCGTGCTCTATCTCACTCTCTCCCTCAAATAAAAATCTTAAAAAAAAAAAACTAAATTAGATGAGATGAGAAATGGTACTTAGGCTGACTGGCCACTAGGGTAAGACTTCTCAAGGCTGCCTTGCTACCATGAGGAGATCTCCACCGTGCAGGATCAGGAACTGACCAGGAGGGAAGAACTTAGAACAAAGGTGAGGAGTTGGATGATTTCCATGATTGCCAAGCTAATGATCACTTGGTGCCTCCTTTTCCACCATAACAATATACCTACCAACATGATCAGACCATTTAAAGAGTGCTAGAGATTTACTGAAAAATTCTCCCTCACTGATTACCTTTTCTCCAGATTCCCTTCTGTTTATCAAACTCTAAGGTTAACCAGTCTTTGCCTATGCAAGTAATAAAGTAATTGATTCTATTTGAGCCTATTAATGAAAGATAGTCAGAAGAAAGGCAGACAGGGACAAGGGGCCCCCCTCCCTAAGAGGAAAGCACCCTTAAAAGGATTTTACACCACCCTGGAAGGAGCCCTCCAACCTTACCTACGTGAACAACTACCTGATAGGTGGATGAACACATGGACAAAAACCTGATTGGCTGACAGGCACATGGAGGGTTAATCATATTAAAAAAGCCAGCCAACAAGCCCATAAAAACTCCTAGACTTAGAAATTCCAGTGGCAACTCTCTCGGGTATACCTAGGGGGTATACCTCCCAAAGAGGTAGCGGTACCTCTTTGGGAACTTTGTACTATAGCTCAATAAACTTTGCTTTGCTGTCCACCACTCTCCATCTGGTCTACCTCGTCATTTTTAGAAACAGTGTGACTAAGAACTGCAGGAACGGAAGGAAAAGAAATCCTGCAACACCATGACATTACAATCACTCTGAGAATACACTCAAATCCCCTTGATTAGAGTATGTGGTGTGTAATCAGATGAGTAAATAAGAAAAAGACCTAAGTGATACCTTGGGATTGATTTGAGGTGGTGGTGGCTGTTGTTATGGGTTATTTTACTATTGTACTGATATTTGTTATTATTGCTATAGACTCACCAAAGAAGGACTAGGAATCTCTTTTCCCTACCACAAGAAAGAGGAAGCACTGGTTTCTAAAGCCTGAACTCCTTGCCTCCCTCACCAGAAGAGAAGTAATCAGCTTTTGTGTTTGAGGTAGATTGGAGGAGATGCAGTTAATCGCCCAGTAGTAGTAGTATGGAGGTAAGATGGTAGAAGTTGCCACCAGAGGAATAGAGGGGAGCATCTCTAACACAAAATGGGGACAGGATTTGGAGTTGTGAAAGCCAGCAAGTCATGGTCTCTCCTGGCACAAAGCTCCCAGTCTAGAGCTGAGTGATATGAGAAGGAGGCCAGACACTAGAACAGGAAGCTTCACCAACTACCAAGAAAGAGGGAGAGGAGCTTCTCATCCTCTAAGTAAATCTCAGGAGTTTAGTTAACAAGTTTCTGGGAAGCTACCAAAGATAAACCCTCAGGAAAGGGAAAGAGCCCTCAATAATGACTGATATTTGACTTCTCACCACAAGCCCCACCATGAGTGGGGGCTTGGAGCCAGATTTCATTTGATTTGGAAAATGAAGTACTGTGATTTTTCTCATGCCAAAGTGTTGCAGAGAAATTTGTATCCCCTAAAGTTTGTCCAAACTCTTTAGACCCAGACTTACAGGCAATCTCTCATGGTTTACTTGTACAGGTGGCTAATCTACTGCTTGTGAGTAAACTTTGTAACTCTCGGGCGCCTGGGTGGCTCAGTTGGTTAAGCGACTGCCTTCGGCTCAGGTCATGATCCCAGGGTCCTGGGATCGAGTCCCACATCGGGCTCCCTGCTCAGCAGGGAGTCTGCTTCTCCCTCTGTCCCTCTTCCCTCTCATGCTCTCTAACTCTCATTCTCTCTCTCTCAAATAAATAAAATCTTTAAAAAAAAAACCTTTATAACTCTCAGCAATTATATATTTCTATATAACTAGGAAACACTTCACTGTGCTTCCATGTGCCAACAAAAATCTGTTCAAATAGGGACATCTGGGTGGCTCAGTCGGTTAAGTGTCTGCCTTCAGCTCAGGTCATGATCTCAGGGTCCTGGGATCAAGTGCCACGTCAGGCTCCCTGCTCAGTGGGGAGCCTGCTTTTCCCTCTCTCTCTGCCTGCCGCTCCCCCTGCTTGTGCTCTCTCTCTCTCTCAAATAAATAAACAAAAAATCTTGAAAAGAAAAAGAAAACCCTTTAAAAATCTGTTCAAATATAATGTTATTTTCTACTGTTCACAGACAGTAGGAAACACATATATACAAAACACACAAGACCACCAACTAGTCAGACAAGTCCAAACAGGAAATGAAAACAGCTACATCATTTTTACTTTCTCAGTAATAGAGACAGCATTTCTTATAGAAGCACCAACTTCTGTGACTTCTGAGAAAAAGAAATTATATTTGTTTGCCTGTGTTATGTAACTTGTTCAGGATTCCACAGGAGAAAATATGCGGGCAGAGTAACTGATGATTCATTTCTCAGTTTTTCTTTCTTCCTTCCAAACTTTTGTTTTCAGCTACCAATAAAAAACTACTGGCATATAGGGGCGCCTGGGTGGCTCAGTCGGTTAAGCGACTGCCTTCGGCTCAGGTCATGATCCTGGAGTCCTGGGATCGAGTCCCATGTCTGGCTCCCTGCTCAGTGGGGAGTCTGCTTCTCCCTCTGCCCCTCCCCCCCACCCCACACCCCGCTCTCGTGCTCTCTCTCTCTCTCTCTCAAATAAATAAATAAAATCTTTAAAAAAAAAACAAAACAAACTACCAGCATATAAAAAGTGGGTAAAATAAAGATTTCTTTTCAAATCCTTCGCTTCTTCAGGGCTAATGGAGAAATACCTTCAGTTACCTCATCACTTCACTATGGTCAACCTCCCTCCATTTTCCCTACACAGTCTTTTTTTTTTTAAGATTTTATTTATTTATTTATTTGACAGAGACACAGTGAGAGAGGGAACACAGCAGGGGGAGTGGGAGAAGCAGGCTTCCCACTGAGCAGGGAGCCTGATGCGGGGCTCAATACCAGGACCCCGGGATCATGACCTGAGCCAAAGGCAGACGCTTAACGACTGAGCTACCCAGGCGCCCCCTTACACATTCTTATCATATTAATCTTCCTAAACTATAGACTTGACCATTTTACCCCATTCTCCCATCAAAACCCCCAATCTAACACCATTCCATTCAAAGAATGCTTAGTAAGGAACTAAGAAGTTCAAAACATTGTGTTTTAACACACTGAGGGACATGAACTTGAATAAAACAGCTCTGCCTTCAAGCAGTTTATATTCTCAGAGGAGATACAGACATTTTCCAACCTACCATAAGGTGAATTATGCTAACTATTTTAATTAAGGTCAAGATTAAGGCTATAGGAGTGGAAGCAAAGGAAAGGATAAAGCTGGTTTCTTTTTCTAATAAGGTCCATTATTTACAAAATAATCAGAATCATTTATCTAGCAATAAGTGCACTGTACAAACTGGCATATTCAACCTAATCTTATCTCCTTCTGCATTCCACCAACCCTCTGTAGACTCAGCCAGCTGGTCTATTTAGCTCCAAAAGCATCTTGCAGTTTCCATCTCTTCCCTCTCGTAATGCCATTTGCTCCGAGTAGATCATCCCTCCAGTCCTCCCTTCCTGTCCAAATTCTACCCACTTTATATACTGCTTTTTCTTTTTAAAAAAAAAAAAAGATTTTATTTATTTGACAGAGAGAGACACAGCGAGAGAGGGAACACAAGCAGGAGGAGTGGGAGAGGGAGAAGCAGGCTTCCCATGGAGCAGGGAGCCTGATGCGGGGCTTGATCCCAGGACCCTGAGACCATAACCTGAGCCGAAGACAGACACTTAACTACTGAGCCACCCAGGCGCCCCTATATACTGCCTTTTCTATAAAAACCTTCTTGCATCAACCAGCCAGAGTGCCCTCCCTTCCTCACGTCTGGGTCACTCCCTGGAATCTTTCTCTCCACTTTTCTGAATCTACAGTAACCTTCATATGCACCCAGCTCTGGGACTCAAAGAATTCCGGGTCCTTCCTGACTGATACCTCTGCACCAGTCCGACATCTTAGCCTCATACCATTGGTTTCAATAAGGACTCTTATTTGGTCCTTAGGTGCCCATATCCTTAGCGCTATGCCTAGTCCTCACTCTAACTCTGCCTCTAGTAGTGAAGGGGTCTGGGACCGCTTAGAACCCAGGGACTCTACTATTGATGTGCACACTTTTGTCCTTCAATGTGTGTTTCATGTGTTTTCCTATATATCTCAACCTATGAAATTGACTCAGAAAAAAAACAAAAATTCAGCATAATTTGACTGTGACTACTTTAGCACAATATGGATGAAACCTAAAAGACATTATGCTAAGTGAAATAAGTCATACACTAAAGGGCAGACATTATATGATCCTGCTTAGCTGAGATACCTAAAGTAGTCAGATACACAGACATAGAAAGCAGAATAGTGCCTACCAAGGGCTGGAGGAAGAGAGGAATGGAGAGGAATGGTTTAATGGGTACAGAGTTTCAGCATGGAATGAAGAATAAGCTCTAGATACGAATAGTGGTGATGGTTGCACAATAATGGGAACATGCTTAATAAAATAAACTTTACCCTGAAAAGTGATTAAAATGGTAAATTTTATGTTATGTATATTTTACCATGTAAAATAAATTACATTTTTTTAATGAATCATTCACAACATGGGGGAAAAAAAGAACAGCACCAAAGAGTTTGACAGAAAATCAAAATAGAGATCTCCATCAGCACTCATTCTTTCGAGATTCTTAACTAGTTAGCCAAATATCTCCCCTGCTAAGATTTCACAAGACTGAATATTTGCTCTGGATGTACCTTTATTCTTTCCAGTTTTTGGCTCTAGTTTCTTCTAGACGACTTTGTGTCCTGACTCTGAACAATGAGCTTTCAAATTAAGCACATAAGCAGTTTAGAAGCATAAGGGTTACTGAACAAATATATTTTACCAAGATGTTTCCTCCTGCTCATGTTCATACTGCTTGATTTTCCCACCCTCTGTGGATTTCACGTCCCATGGACCCAATCTCATTTACTCCCTGACTAGTGAATACGTTTCCCCCTTGAGAGAGAGAAGAACCAATCTCCTTCACTGTCTCAGTTTCCCTCCCCATCTCACAGATGTACTACCACTTTCTGCTTAGAATCATGGGCCCTGAGTCCTCTGCTGCCTCCTCAGGGATCCTGTTGCCATAGCCACTAAATATACCTTACAGCTCCCAAGGCTCTTCATTAATACTTGTCTTTCCCAATACATAATGTTTCCTTGTATTATTTACCTCTCTGGAAGGCAGAGGCAGTGGCTTTTATGTCTTTCTACTCTTCTTAGTGCCTTTGATTATGAATGCCACATTTTCTTTGAAATATAACCAGAATGTCACTTAGACATTTTCAAGAATCATATCATAATTATCAATCCATAAAAAATAGTTTTGGGGGTTTTTTTTAAAGATTTTATTTATTTATTTATTTGAGAGAGACAGAGAGAGATCATGAGCGGAGAGGGGGCAGAGGGAGAGGGAGAAGCAGACTCCCAGCCAAGCAGGGAGCCCAACGCAGGGCTCGATCCCAGGACTCTGGGATCATGACCTCAGCTGAAGGCAGACGCTTAACCAACTGAGCCACCCAGGCACCCCTAAAAAATAGTTTTTAAATTAGTCAGAGAATTTCTTTAAGTATGAGTCTATTTATTACTTTTAGATTTTACTCCTGTTTACCTAGGTTCCAACAAAGTTCATGCAAACTGTTAGAACACACTGAATTCCACTGCAATGCCCCTCTGGTATGAATCATAGAGATTTAATATGCTGTCAGCTTGATAAATCCTGCTCATTCTAATAAAAATTTCCAAGACAATATAGTATGAATATTCTTCTTCAATCCTATAATCCACTTAAATGTCTTTGGTGGAATTTTCATAAAATTTCTCAGTAGGGTGGTTTCTGGTAAAATTCCTAGAATTTAGATCATGCCATTGATCACTATTGTGAAAATTGGCTGAACTCTACCTGTCAGGTCTACCTAGACTATAATCCATTATAAAATGTCATCCAAATATCAATCTCCAATGAAGGAACAGGGCTTCTCAGAGGAATGTTGAATCTAGGCCTTGGGTAGGACAAATATAAGATGAGCCCAGAGCATTTGTAATGCCAGAAAGCCCAAAACACAAAAGGATAAGAGTGTGTTATAGGTACACAGAAGCTAACCCGAAAGAGTTCCCAATGGTCAAAGCTGAAATGTGGCACTGGATTACAATCCAAAGTATAAAATAAATATACATGAATCCATACTGATATAAATGAATGAGTGAATAAATAAATACATGGGGTGAGAGGGAGGAAGAGGTGGATTTTTCTTACAGATGACTTCCAAATAATATATGTTGAAACTTCTGCTTCTTGGAGGTAAAGATTAATTCTCCACACACCCTCTCCCCCCTCAAGTGTGAGTGAGATTTAGTGACTTGCTTCCAATGAATAGGGTTTAGAAATGGAAAATAGTAACTTTCCAATGGAGAAATCTGACAAACAGCAACTGATGCAGTTAACATCACTAGGCTTGGTCATGTTGATGGCATGTATTTATGATATGATGTGATGAGAAGGGTGCTTCAGCCCTGTGATATTCTTTCCAAAAACTTATAATCTCAATCTAATTATGAGAAAAACATCAGACAAACCAAAACTAAAATACCTGACCACTATACCACAAAGCTAACCAGGTCATGAAAAACAAGGAAGGGTCTGAGAAACTGTCACAGACTAAAGGAGATTAAGGAGATGTGATGACTAAATGTACTGTGGCAACCTGAAGTGGATCCTGGAACAGAAAAAGGACATTAGTGGAAAAACTAGTGAAATCCAAATAAAGTATGAAGTTTAATAAATAGCAATGTGCCAATGCTGGCTTCTTGGTTGTGACAAATACATGATGGTATTATATTATCATTAAGGGAAACTGATTAGGAGTATACAGAAGCTCTGTACTACCTTTGCAACTTCCTGTGAATCTAAAATTATCCCAAAATAAAAAGCTAATTTATGTAATAGGCTTTCCAGTCATCTTTAGAAGCAAATAGAAACTTATCTGATCCTGCTCATGGAAGAGGCCCCTGTTCTATCCTGGGACTTAAAAAACCAATACAATGGACTCATGTTCTTTTTTGTACAGGGCTTAATACTTTTTCTCAATCTTCTCATAACTGGCTTTTTGCATCCTTGTTTTCATTTTGAGTTTTGTTGGTGACAATAAAGAGATGGCCCCTTGAACTTTGTTTCTGAGAAGTGAGCATCTGAGATTCTTCTGCCAAAACGAGGTAGAAAATTACAAAATTACAAAATTTAAGCTAGAAAATAATCCTAGTTAGTTACTGCCTAAACAGATTTGACAATTTATTCAAAATGGACAACCCAAGGGGCACCTGGGTGGCTCAGTCAGTTAAGCGTCTGCCTTGGCTCATGTCGAGATCCCAGAGTCCTGGGATGGAATCCTGCATTGGGCTCCCTGCTCCACAGGGAGCCTGTTTCTCCCTCTGCTTCTGCCCCTCTGTCTCTGTCTCTCATGAATAAAATAAAAATAAAATCTTTTTTTTTAAGATTTTATTTATTTATTTGACAGAGAGACACAGCAAGAGAGGGAACACAGGCAGGGGGAGTGGGAGAGGGAGAGGCAGGCTTCCCGCTGAGCAGGGAGCCCGAAGCGGGGCTCGATCCCAGGACCCCGGGATCATGACCTAAGCCGAAGGCAGACGCTTAACGACTGAGCCACCCAGGCGCCCCTAAAAATAAAATCTTTAAAAAAATATGGACCATCCAAGAATCACATGAAGATACAGCCTAGGTTAAGTATATTCTTTTCTATCAAAAATATACTTAATCCAAGAATATTTTTTTAAAGATTTTATTTATTTATTTGAGAAAGAGAGAGAGCGCACAAGCAGGGGGAGCAGCAGACAGAGGGAGAGAGAAGTAGACTCCCCGCTGAGCAAGGAGCCCTATGCGGGGCTCGATCCCAGGACCCTGAGATCATGACTTGAGCTGAAAGCAGCTGCTTAACTGACTGAGCCACCCAGGTGCCCCAAGAATGTTTATTTTTTTTAAAGATTTTATTTATTTATTTGTGAGAGAGAATGAGAGAGAGAGCGCACACAAGAGGGGGGAGAGGGAGAGGGAGAAGCAGACTCCCCGCTGGGCAGGGAGCCCGATGCAGGACTCGATCCCGGGACTCCAGGATCACGACCTGAGCCGAAGGCAGTCGCTTAACCAACTGAGACACCCAGGTGCCCTCCAAGAATATGTTTAAATGTATTCTTTACACTATGAGATATCTCCATAAATTCTTTAGTCTCCTACGGTAGTAAAACAACTTTCAAAAGGAAAATTTCAAAACAAGCTAAATTCAAAGAATTTGATCCACCAAATTCCCAGCCTGAAATTTTGAAACACTTGCTGTCTGTTGTAATATAGTACAGGATATTTCAAAATGTTTTGTCAAATGTAATACAAATAATACCAGAAAATTTCTATCAAGTCTACGGCCATTGTATTTTTGTAAAATAGAGTAGACCCAAGAAAATTATGGGATGTATCCTAGAAACTGACAGTGAGTCTAAGCAATGCAATAAGAATGAAATATAATGGGGACATTTTCTCATGTCCCCAGAGACTGATAACTATGTGGTTCTGGTCAATTGAAAATTGATATAGGAAAACAAGGAGATAATCTGGATCAAGGCAAGACTGAGGCAATAACAGTATCTACTAAAGAATTTAGTGATATATAGGAGGGCAAAATCCACACTAAAAATCTCTTAAACACTCAACACGCAATTCTTTTACATAATACTTTATACTAGTAAGTATGCTTACATAAATCTGCTTTCTTTGGACAGTTTTTGGTTTTTAATGTTTAATTTTACTTGACATAATTCAAAGAAGTGGAGCCAGGGCTAAGAAAGGGCTTTTTTTCTTTATTTTTCTAGATAGAAACAGATGTGTACTAGAGAACAATCCCTCAATGAGCAACTAATGTACTGCAATCACAAAGCCCAGACACTGTTACATTTATTCATCCTGGGGTTTCACTCACTTTCTAGTGAATAGCTTTCTCTATTTTAATTTTAACCTTAAAACTTTCCTGAGTTGGACTTTACATACTGTCTTCTTAAAAGAATAATTCAGCCTTGTTAAAACTCAACTTTACTTTTCTTCTTTCAGTTGTAGAGAAAAATCTTAAAAACAATTAGCTTTCTTGCTCCTAGGGTTGTCTTTCTACCACTTCCTTCAAGAATAAAAATTGTCATTTATTTCAACATTGTATGTTATACTAATCAAAAATGTGTATTATACTTCATGATGATGGATTAGAATTGAAGGTGTCTGTGTGAACATAATGGTTTTCAGTATTGTAGAATTCTGTGGAAATAAAGATAGATGTAAGTGTGTGTGTGTGTGTGTGTGTGTGTGTGTGTGTGTACAAATATTCCCTACCTCTGTCCACAGAGACAGAATGGTGGCAGCAACACCACAGTAGTAATAATTGCACCTAGCATACAGATTTTGGTTTCCAAATACAATTCTCCCCTAAAAGGAATCAGGGATCCTTAAAGAAATGGCTTATTCAAGGGCTAGGAAAGAGAAAGTGCAAATGGGCTAGGAATACCTTATTGTGGCATTAATAAGGAGGTATCCAAAGAATGATGGGTGATATGTCTAAAGGACAGAGAAGCCAGCTTACTGGGACTCAAGTCTCAAAGCTTCCCTAAGAAATATTTACAGTTCCTATCATTTGCCTAATTTTCTATCAGGCTGTTTGTGTCTTCACCATATTGCTTTTTCAAGATTCTTAGTCCTGGGCGCCTGGGTGGCTCAGTTGGTTAGGCGACTGCCTTCGGCTCAGGTCGTGATCCTGGAGTCCCGGGATCGAGTCCCACATCGGGCTCCCTGCTCGGCGGGGAGTCTGCTTCTCCCTCTGACCCTCTTCCCTCTTGTGCTCTCTATCTCTCATTCTCTCTCTCTAATAAATAAATAAAATCTTAAAAAAAAAAAAAAAGATTCTTAGTCCTAAAAACCAATTCTTTCTAGGTTATATGTGTAGAAAATGTCTTCTCATTCACGGTTTATCTGGTCATTATCTTTTGAAAAACCACTGTTATTAATTTTAATTGAGCTGAACCTATCAATTTTTTTCTTTATAGTTTGTGTTTTGTGGACTTTGTTTTATAAATTTTTCCTACCCCACATTCATAAAGTTAGTGTCCTAAATTGTCTTCTAGAAGTTTAAAAGTTTTACCTTTCACAATTTGGTCTTTAATCCACAAGGAATTTTTGTTTATATATGGAGGAATATAGAGACACAATTTCTTTTTGCATATGAATAACCAATTATTCCAGCACCATTTTCTATACTCCTTTTCCCAATTGAGTATTCTATCCCAACATCACACCACACTGTCTTAATCCTATAATAAATAGGATATAATATAGATATAATAAATCTTAATATCTGGTAAGGTAAATGTCTCTGTTTTGGTCTTTTTCTTTAAGTATATCTTGGATGATTTTAGCCCTTTTCTATTCCATATAAAGTTGTAAGGTTTTATATCCAACCTTTCAAGATTTTGATTGGAATTGCATTACATCCATAAACCAAATTGGCAGGGAATGTCTTTACCATATTCATTATTCTTATCCATGAACACGGTACTTCATAAAAATGTCAAACTTTTGTGCATATAAAAATAATAATGAAAAGTGGGGCACCTGGGTGGCTCAGTCGTTAAGCATCTGCCTTCGGCTCAGGTCATGATCCCAGGGTCCTGGGATCGAGCCCCCGCATCAGGCTCCCTGCTCAGCAGGGAGCCTGCTTCTTCCTCTCCCTCTGCCCCTGCTTGTGTTCCCTCTCTCACTGTGTCTCTCTGTCAGATAAATTAAGTAAATCTTTAAAAAATAATAATAATAATAATAATGAAAAGAGCCCCCCACAATGGTAGAACTATTTCTAACAAACATGATGGTTCAAAGGTTTATATGATTAGAGGCGCCTGGGTGGTTATCAGTTAAGCATCTGACTTTAGCTCAGGTCAAGATCTTGGGGTCTTGGGATCCAGCAGTATGTCTGGCTCCCAGCTCAGTGGGGAGTCTGCTTCTCCCTGTCCCTCTCCCTCTGCCCCTCCCTCTGCTCCTGCGTGCATGCAGGCACGCTCTCTCTAATAAATAAATAAAATCTTTAAAAAAGAAATTTATATGACTAATATTTTTAAATTTCATACAAAATAACATGGAATAACGAGAAAGGATTTGACCAGATAATTCATAAGGAAGAAATACAAATTAGAAATTAGTATACGGAAAAAAGCCTGGCCTAATTAATAGTAAAGAAATGCAAATAATACCTACAGGATGCCATTACACCTATCAAATTAAAATTCTTTTTAAAAATGTTATAATAGACACATCAGCTTGAGTCTAAGTGAAAATCAACCCTCAGCAAGGTTGAATTCATGTGGTGGGCTTGCTAAAAACCTATTTGTATGCAAACTGAAGAGCCTCTTGGAAAAGAACATTTTGAAAGGAAGAAATTAGGAATAATGAGTTTCGGGCAGTAAAACAAGAGTTTTCATTGGTACAATCTGGTCTGTCTTTCAGATATGTCTTCTAATTCAGCTCCCCCATTGAACTCCTACAGAGGAAGGGAGAGAGACCATCCAGAAAAAGAAAAAGAAAAAAAGAGGGAAAGAAAAAAAAGAGAAAAGGGAAAAGAAAAAAAAAAAACAAATCTAAAAGAGCAATTTCATTATTTTTGAAGCACTGGAACATACCAGCACAGCTTGGGCCTGTTAGAGTGACACACTGGAAGAGAAGACACCCTCCTGCACTTTGCACAGAACATTCTGAAGCTCAAAAGGAGATTGCTGTGTGGACACAAAGGTGAAGCTCTAGGCACTTTTAGAAAAACTTGATCATGGGGCTCAGGAAGAATTTCCAAAAGCACTAAGTGGTCACACATCAGCTAGCAAGGGAGGGCGGGGGGAAACAATATTAAACTGTTTATTTTTTATTTTTTTTAAAGATTTTATTTATTTATTTGACAGAGACAGCAAGAGCAGGAACACAAGCAGGGGGAGTGGGAGAGGGAGAAGCAGGCTTCCCGCGGAGCAGGGAGCCCGATGTGGGACTCGATCTCAGGACCCTGAGACCATGACCTGAGCCGAAGGCAGACGCTTAACGACTGAGCCACCCAGGCACCCTAAACTGTTTAGTTTTTAATATGGCCTCCTTCTGTTCCCATAAGCTAATAAGCTAGTGAGGGTTGGGAAAATCTAAGGTTAAATCCTTCTTCAGTATCAGCAAATGTACAAATCACATGCCCTCATATACTGCTAGTAGAAGTAGAAATGAAACAAACTTTTTGGGAAACCGTTTTGCAAAATACATTAAAATTATTTTTTAAATTTTAAATTCTGATGCTAAAATTGTCCCACTAAAAATCTTGTCCAGTAAAATAAGAGACATAAATAAATGTGTGTCCAAGGACAACTGTTGTAGTACAATTACAATAATAAAATCCCAAAATGATCTACTAAATATTCAATCATAGGAGTAGTAACCTTAAAAATAAAACTGTCAGTTATTTTACCAGCAAAAATGGGTTTATTTGGAAAAAGCAGAGAACTGCAATCCAGGACAAGCAAGCTACAGCAAAAAACATAGGCAAGTCCAGAGAACAAAGTAGAGGACCACTCTTTTATAGAGGAAAAGAGGACTTTGAGAAGGCTGTTACAAACAAAAAGTCCTTTGGAATAAACTGAGAGGTGGGAGTATTGACTGAGTTGTGACTGTTTTTCATTGGCTGGGCTGTTGACGGGGGAGGAGTTAAGCCTTTCTTCCTCTTGCCCTGATAGTAAAGTAGTATCCATGTGCAAGGTCCCTCTCTTCCTATTGGGTCTGCACTTGATGAGTGGTAGGACAAGAGAGCTCACCCTTCCAAACCTCCTGACTCCATTTTAGTGAGGTTTCCCTTTATTAATTTTCACAGGAGGAAGGTTAAATGAGTAATGGGACAACTAAACAAATGGGTAGATGATTAAATACTATGCAACCCTGTATTAGAAAACACTGTTGAGGGTTGAGGGGTGCCTGTGTGGCTCAGTTGGTTAAGCGTCTGCATTTGGCTCAGGTCATTATCTCAGGGTCCTGGGATGGAGCCCCATGTCATGCTCCCTGCTCAGTGGGGATTCTGCTTCTCCCTCTCCCTCTGCTCATCCCCACCCTGTTTGTGGGCTCTCTTTTTCTCTCTCTCTGTCAAATAAATAAATAAAATATTTGTTTAAAAAAAACACTGTTGGGCACCTGGGTGGCTCAGTCGGTTAAGCGACTGCCTTCGGCTCAGGTCATGATCCTGGAGTCCCGGATCGAGTCCCACATTGGGCTCCCTGCTTGGCAGGGAGTCTGCTTCTCCCTTTGACCCTCCCCCCCTCATGTGCTCTCTCTCTCTCTCTCTCATTCTCAGTCTCTCAAAATAAATAAATAAATCTTTAAAAAAAAAAACACTGTTGATAATAAAACACAGGGTATCAAACTGAATGTAGAAAGATAAACCTATGTTGGAAATTTTTAAGTGAGGTTTTTCTTTTTGTCAAATTACTTATTTCATCCTGTAGCTCTTTACCTACTGGATCAATTGGAGCCATTGCCTCAGGAGAACAGAAATCCACTGGTCTGCTTGAATGCATTTTTAACTCATAGCGGGCTTACCACTCTGAAGCGAAGCATTGATACATAAAAGCTAAGCCACTGTGAAAGAATTAGGTTTTTTTTAATTAATATAAAGGACACAATTGTAATTTTGAGGCAGAATTTAGAGGACTTGCATATAGAGATGATAAAAATTAATCACAGAATAAAAATAATGTAGTATTTAACCTAAAGTCAGTTTCCTGCCTGGTGAAGGAAGAAGAAAAATTCCCTCCTAGGCTGCAAGAAAGAGGAAAAAAGAAGAAACTCAGATGTAAGAAGAGTCCCTGAGACGACTGTCCCCCTTCGTGGGTTGAAATTCAAGATGGATACTTGTGCTCCAGATGGATTCCAGGATCTGAGAAAAGGTATTTTGTTCCACTTCCTTCATGAAATCAGGGAGAAGCCACTTTTGGAATGCCTACTGACAACATAGGGCGGCTGCAGAAGACTATCAATGTCAGCAGGTCAGGACTAGGGACAGAGGGGGCCTGTGAGAGCCACGTGCCCCCACAATCCCCATGGCTGCTGCCGAGCTGAGAACAAGGAGACAACGGCCTGTGGGCAGGTGGGGGTGGAGGATGAGCACAGTGGAGGATAAGGCGGGCCCCATGCTGAAGCCAGGGGAGATGGGCTCTCAACAACATCAGGGAAAGACGACAAAACTCCCAGCAGTGCAATGCACTGCCCGTGCCCAGAACATAAGGGATATGCTCAATTAGCAGCAGATCAGTGGGACCAGGAACCCACAGGCAAAACCCACACCAGGCAAGACCACAGCCAGGAGAGACTGGACAGTAACACAAAGCCCAGATACCCATCCCCTGCTGGTAGGATGGCAACATGAGTTGCCCCTTTTTCCAGAGGCCATCCCAGGGAGGGAGGAAGGTGAGGTGAAAAGGAGAGATCCTGAAAGGAAGTCTGAACAGGCAACAAATTGACTTTAGTTACAGAGAAATGTAGTTATTTTTTTACTCAAAATTTGTTACTGCAAAACTAGGACATCCATGTACAACGCTATTTAGACCTATCCAGTATTTATTCTTTCTTCTTCTGATAAAAGCAGCCTGGTTTCCTGGGTCCTATTTTTTCAAGGTCTGGGTGTTCCTTTGACTTTGTAGCCTGTCAAGAAATTCCTTTCCTTCCTTAAATTTGAAACTAGGTCAGTTTCTGTTATTTGTAACTAAAGAATGCCAGCTGATATGAAATACATAATCCCAATTTTGTAGATGCACAAGAGCATACTGGCACATACACACACAGCTACACGTCGAAAAGATTAGAAGGAAATAAACAAAATGTTAAAAGTGATCACTCTGGGTAATAGGATTACAAATACAGTGATTTTCTTCTCCCTTCATTTCTAAACTGTCTGTTCTCCATAATGAGTATGCAGTGTATTTTCATTCAGAATATGGAAAGAGAGAAGTATTATCCATCATGTCCAGAAAAATAACATTAGAAAGCCCAATGACATTGATAAGACATGTCATAGGTCTTAAGTCTCCTGGCATCCTGGGCCAGCCAGCAGCAGCAAGTGTAAGAACCGTAGGGCCATGTGGTGCAATGGGAAGAGCCCTCGTTGGAGGGCCTAGACACCTGAGTTTTGGTTCTGTCTCTGTTACGAACAAGCGGGGGGCCTTCATTAAGTCTCGCAACCGCCCTGAGCCTCAAGTTTCTTCATCTGTGAAATGAAGGATTAAACTCCCTATAAGATCACAGAGGTCACTGACCTGTCCACCAGACCCTAGGCTCAGGTTCCAGCTCTCAAGGAACCTTTCTAGGATATATGTGCGACAGGACAAAATGTCCCAGTTAGGCCAGCCTAAGTTTTAACTTTCAGAATGCTCTCAAGGGAACTCTGCCTCTTTTGCTTCTGAGCTAGAAACCTAACTATATCAGGTTGATGTTGTCCGTCTTGTTTTCATGCTATCTCTGTCAAAAGGGACACTTTACAAGCCAACATCGCCTGCTAGGAGAATGAGAGTGCAGCTAGCTCTTGACCCTGATGTCAGTCCCGGATTAGCCTAAGAACCCTGAGCGCCACCATGCCGGGTGGTGCTAGATCTCTTCCTACTGATAGCACGTTGCCCCGTCATCATGCAGTTTGGTCATCAGAGCCACAGACGTCAAGGAAAGGCTTACCGAGGGATCTAGTGAAAGGTAGATTTGCTACTGCTCCCTCAATCCAGGAAATCACAAAGCCAAGGAAGCCCAAAGGGGTGAGGTACAATATTTCATGACAGATCCCCTGTTAGTGGGGGTCTGTCTGGGGAGAAGACCTAGATATAGCCCAGATGAGACAGGTACACATAGAAGGGTACAGCAGGAATGAAGCTGTAGGAATAACAAAGACCATACTAACAACTTTTGTATCTATTCTAAACTAACCATGACTTCATCAAACTAATCTCTCAGCTATTGTTGTTGTTGTTGTTGTTCTTCCATTCTTATACCCATATCTTGCAACTTGCTCTGGGAATTTCCTTCTTCTTTTTATGTATAATGTCTAAAAGTCCCCTTTGGCTTGCCCAGGACAAACTCCCTATGAACCAGAATGATGCATGACCTGAGAGTCTCAGGTCTCAGGAGACCTCTTTAACTTTTTGGGCTCTAAAGAAAATATAAGCCCCAAATCCTTTAATTCTGTATAGTAAAAATTGACTTCCCTTCTTTCTGTTTATCTTAATTTCTAACCTAAAAGAAGAAAATAGAATGGAAATGGACTGGGTGATCTTTTCCAAGAAAAACTTGAATTTTTTAAACTACTGAGAGAAGAACGACGATTTGAACGCAGAAACGATACAATTAAGCACACTTGCAACCTTGGCAAGTACATTAAGGGGAGTGTAAAGGGAGTAAGACTGTGTGGGAGTCAGGCTCAGTCCAAAGAAAACAGGCCCGGGAATGTTTCAAGATGAGATCTAAAGAGATGGAGTGAGTCACTAAGTGAAGAAGGGAAAGGAGAACAGAAAGCACCAGAAGACAGTCACTCCAGTGAAAAGAACCCCAAAACTAGCAGGGAGGAACTTTAAAGGGTAGAAATGAAAAAACAATAAAAGGTAGAAATGTCATTAAAGTGAGACTGAAGAAAAGCAAACAGGGAGAAATGGTGATCTGTCTCTTTGCCAAAGTCAGTGTTGCTGATGGGGAGGGAAGTGAATGGAGAATGTGGGAGGGACTGAGGAATTCCAATAAGAAGGTTATCTCCCCCAAAAGAATGCCTGAGAAGGGTTTTTTTTTTTCCACAAGAGATTAAGTCATTATTCTAAAATAACCCAAGAGGTCATGCATTGCCTCTCTGGTGTTTACTAGTATAATTCCTGAGTAGAAAGTAATTTTCTAATATGAAAGGGGGGAGCAGGAGGTAATATAGAAAGGATAAAGATCCCTCAAATTAAAAACAAGAAGGCACTTAAATGACTTATGGTTTAAACAACCCCTCCCAAAAAAACCCTGCTGACTCTGCAGACAAGGCTGACATCACAGCCTGCATCAGAGTTAAACTGCCTCCCAACCGTTCTTCCTGAAAATACAGCAGGATAGGAAGATGCAAACATCTAAATAGTCCCTTATCTCTCTCTCTCTCTCTCATAAACTGCTTCAAGTCCCAACGTCGTTTTAATTTAGCGAATCAAAGCATCACCTGCTTACATTCACCACTTTCAAATCTACCACCGAAAATTAGTGAGCAATGCTAACTAATTTAATAAACAGAATATAAATAAAATAAAATGTAGCCACTTTAAGTATAGTTTGTGATTACAAAAAAGATTATTTCTGTTTTGTTGACAATGGGGATTTCTGGTAGTGCATCTATCTGGCAAGCTTCAGAAACAATAGTTCCATTGAACTGCTAGAGAGGAAGTTGCTATGACCAGATTGCTTCCTGTGGTGAACAAAGGGCTTTTGCTGACAGAGCAACTTCATGGTTACAGAGACAAGCCCGCAAGATTTGTCTTTCAACACTGAAAATTGTGGAAACAAGATCTTCCGACTTGCTTCCTAAGGAAGAGTTTTTAAAAGAAGAAAAGAAGGAAGAAAGGAGGGAGGGCAAGAATGAAAGAAGGAAGGAGGCAAGCAAGCAAGAAAAAAATGGCATGGCCATCTTTCTCAGCGTTGTCGATTTTTTCTATTACAAAATATTAACATGTTGGACAATAAAGGAACCAAAAAAAAAGTTATAAGGCCCATGTGTATATCAACATAAGGCTAAGAAAATAGGGCAGGGCATGCACAAGCAAGGGTACAGAGTTTTGAAATGAGTGTAAGGATCCGTTCACCTGAGAAATTCTTAAGGGATAGAATGGATGTTTCAGGTTGAAAGGCTGACTCTCAGGAATGAGTGCATGAAGAAATAAGATACTTTCTCCCTCATGTCCTTCATTTCTCTCCCCTCATCCCTGATGTTGAGGGCATCAATGATTAAGACAGAAAAAAAGGCAGGTGTGCTCTCCACAGAGGAACTTCTCCAAAACAGACACTTTTTCCATGGTGGTTAAGGCCGTGATGAAAAGACCTCCTAAGAATTACTAAAATACCATCTGAGAATGCTTTCCAATGGTACAATGTAGGTCTCTATGGTAATGGAAGAGAAAGCCAATTTGTCTTGATGGGAATGTCTATAAATGAAGTATATATATAATTGTTGGGTTTTCCATGGCGACGTCAGGGAGAAGGTCTGAAGGGAAGTCCAAGGGGGGTGGGGCATAAAGGCCCTGATGGACCAGAAGAAGAAGAGAGGTATTGATGGGAAGAAGGAATAGTTTAGCACTCCAAACATTTGTTTCACTTACACTCTGACCAGGGAAGCTGTGCTTTAGTCCTAAATATATCCAAATAGAATAAGCACCAATTTAACGTTAAAAAAAATTAGTCATACATTAGACATACATTAGGGAGTATCAGTATCATTCTTCCTTTGAAAATAAAGGCAAACCACTACAACAGAACTGGTTACATAATTTGCAAGATCCACCGCAAAATGAAAATATGGGGCTCAAGGGGTACCTGAGTGGCTTAGTCGGTTGAGCTTCCGACTCTTGATTTCTGCCCCGGTCATGATCTCAGGGTCCTGAGATCGAGCCCCACGTGAAGCCCCAGCTGGAGCCCCATGATAAGCCCAAGTTGGGCTCCATGCTCACGCAGTCGGCTTGCCCCCTTCCTCCCTCTTTGCCCCTCCCTACATGCATGGGCACACACGCTTGCTTTCTCTTTCTCCCCCTCTCTCTCTCTCAAACAAATAAAAACCTTAAAAAAAATTTTTTTTAATTGGGGGCTCAAAACTTATTAAGAATTTCAAAAGGGCAAGAACAGAGTATTACAACAGACAAGGGGAACTACTAAGTATGGGTCTTGTGTCACTGCACAGGACATATACCCATAAAGTCAGCCCTGCTCCACAATTAAGAGCAGATTTGGATGGGTTCAATAATGCATTTGGGAAAAAAAAAAATCCCAGAGGTAAAGTCCCACTGTTAAAGTTCAAGTCAAAAGACCACTTATCTCTGCTTGTCTATGAGTGGTAATAGGTCTAGACGTCCTCAGTGGTACCTCCAATCCTAGTATTTTTACTATCTTACTAGACCACAACCTGCTTACCACGAACAACAAGAGAGTTCAAAAGGTCATCATATACAGCTCTCAGATATGGAATTGACTAAAAACATATTCCAGATAGTTTTGGTTCTTTTAAAATACTTTTATAGTCTTAGAATACTGTGAGGCCCAACTAAATTGATGCTTTCATTATTAAAGGTTAGTGACTTCAGTTATAGAGCAAAGTGAAAACACCACTGGTGGGGTGCCTGGGTGGCTCAGTCGTTAAGCGTCTGCCTTTGGCTCAGGTCATGATCCCAGAGTCCTGGGATCGAGCCCCGCGTCAGGCTCCCTGCTTGGCAGGAAGCCTGCTTCTCCCTCTCTCACTCCCCCTGCTTGTGTTCCCTCTCTCCCTGTGTCTCTCTCTGTCAAATAAATAAAATCTTTAAAAAAACAAAAAAAACTATGAAGACATACATTAAAAAAAAAAAAACACTACTGGTAATTCACTATTTATTCCATTTAATGCTAAAATACCAGTATAAATACCAGTATTTTATTTTAAAGTTTAAAAATCAGTGAAACCAAATATTTAGTAGATTTAAAATACCAAAGTGCATAAATACATTACAAGCATCAAATAAAAACAAAAATTTATAAAAATATAAATGTTAACCATTTATTATGGTTGTGATAAAAATTATCCACAGATGAAATTGTTAAAAATATTTTTGAATGTACTAAATACTATGTTCCAAGTTAAGATAATTGAATGAACCATGAAAAATTAGAAGTGAAACAATACACTTTTAATTAAATACAGTGTAAAAACAAAGGCATCCATTATGTCATGATTAATTCTTGAGCAAAATTTAATACAATTTCTTCCAGCTGCTGTAAAAAGTATTCTGACTATATATTAGTTGGAAAATGGTGAGAAACAATTACATGTGCCAACTCCAAATCATTTCTTCTGGCCCTTCATTTTCAATTAATAATATTTATTATTTGATAACTTTGAGATAAACTTTGGAGCCAACTTTTTTTTCAGGGACTACAAAGTTTTGATTGATTATGATTGTTTTGTTTTACTGATATTTTAAAAGAAAATATTTTAAGTTCATTTTCATTTTCTTTAATTTTATCATGTATAAATGAAGACTCCCAAACAGAGTTAAGCATATCACTTTCAAAACTATTATTTTATATTCCACCTGTATAGAAAATCTTTGAACTGGAGTGAAAATTAATTTTGCAATAGAGTCCTTCCAATATGATTGCCTATTGAGACTCACAAATACACTAACCTGTCTGGAGTAGAGTTATCCTTCTGTATAAAGTGATTTGGGGGATCTTTGATTTTGATCTCCACTTATAAATGATTCAGATGTCAATTTTTTTAAACAATAAAATAATGACATTATATGAGCAAAAATAAAATGTAAGGGGTCACAAATATCACTGCATCAGAAAGTAGCAGGTTACCAAACACCAATTTTGTCATCATTATTATGGTTCATTTACTGTTGTAATCCAACCCTTCACATATACACAAAAGTTAATTTTATTTTGAGAATTTCAACATTATCCTTGAGAAAAGTGGATATATGCTGTAGTGTCAAAAGCCTGAGGTTAGAATTATTGTAATGAAACTCAGATCAATGAGCAATTAATAAATATTTTCATTTTCAGACAGACACAGTATGCCAAAGAACATGACATAAACAATTCTCCAGCATCAACTCATTTTTCATTCTTTGACAGCAGTCAGCTTGAGCTATGAGGTAACCTTGGAAATTGAGGTTCACCCACAATGGAAAATGACAGAAGGACCCTGGATCCCAGACACAGTGGAGTGTCAAACTGGCCTTGTATTAACTACTTCAAGGCATTTACAAAAGAAGAAAACCTATTTTAGGCCACTATTATTTGAAATGTTCTGGCACTCAAAGTCAAATTTAATACTAATACAAAATTCTGTGTCCAAGATAAGCTGCTTCAAAAACAGATCCTGAAATATATAGCGCCAGCTCAATGAAAGTACTTAGAATACTTTCCTAAAGCTGGAATGGTAGCAACCCTTCTTATGTCTTAGCAAAATATTTAATAAAACTTACTTATGATAAGTTGGAAGTCAGACCACTTGCTAATTAAGAATGCAGTACTTGGAAAAATAAAATAAGATGAAAACAGAGAGGGAGGCAACCATAAGAGATGCTGAACTCTAGGAAACAAACTGAGGGTTGCTGGAGGGGAGGTGGGTGGGGGATGGGGTAATTGGGTGATGGGCAATAAGGAGGGCACTTGATGGAATGAGCACTGGGTGTTATATGCAATTGATGAATCACTGAATTCTACCCCAGTAACTAATAACACAGTATATGTTAACTAAATTGAATTTAAATAAAGAATTAAAAAAAAAAGAATGTAGCACTTAGGAAATGATTAGAAAAAAATCAAAATACTGATACTTGTCAGCTGCATCAAATTCTTATAAGCTTGAGCTAGAGCTAGCCAGACTTCAAGCAACGGTGGAAAGGACTTCCACTCTGCTGAGACAGACCTACTCTGCCTACAGCCTGCAATCAAAGGAAGCTGAAAATCTGATAAATTAGTCTCCCAAGATTTAAAAAGCCAAGCCTTTCTCCCCCAACACAGAATTATATTTCTATCTCCTAGACAATAATCTCAGCTTATAATTATATATTCATTTTATTTATTTATGTTACACTTTATGAAAATTGAAAGTGTCTGTTTTGTTCTCAATTGTATTCCCTCCCAGTGTTTAACACAGTTTTTGGCGAAAACAGGCACTCAGTAAATACTGGTTGAAAGAATTAATAAATTTCTACTTATTATTTCCATGTATGAACATTCTATTTTAAACATTTGGGATACAAAAAGATCCAGTAGCATTATAACATGACATTTTAAGTTGATTTAAGTTTATGTCAATAAAATAGTTTCCTCAAAAACTATACCCCCATCAAAGAAGAATACATTAAAAAAGACATAAGATATATCCTAAAAGTCTGGCGTCTCGGATCTTCTCAGGGCAGAAAATAAGTAAATCCACCTCACAAGTGATCTATAAGTTATTATATATTATTATCAGTACCTTTCAAAAACAGCTTTCAAGTCACTATAACTGCCTAGTTGTAGTAACCTACATACAACTAGTGTAGATTTACCATTTGCTTCAAGGACAAAAAACTTCATGTAAATGTTTCCTAAGAGACATCTTTCTCATAAACATTCTGAGCTTTTACCCAAGTTGAACATTTAGGACTCAAGTACACATACCCACTGAGTATCTCACAGCAAGATCTCATGTCATTAAAGTGTGACAACAGACAGTTTTTTTGTTTGTTTGTTTTGGTATTTTAGATCTACAAGGCTGATATAGCATTCAATATGTATCAGGGTTTTTTTAAAGATTTTATTTATGTATTTGACAGGGAGAGCAAGAGACCACAAGCAGGAGCAGTAGAAGGAGAGGGAGAAGGAGGCTCCACGCAGAGCAGGGAGCCTGATGCAGGGCTCGATCCCAGCACCCTGGGATCATGAACTGAGCCGAAGGCAGACGCTTAACCATCTGAGCCACCCAGACGCCCCTGTATCAGAATTTAAAATAAAAAAGATGAAATAGCATCACCATAAAGCAGAGCTTCAGTTAAAAAAAAAAAAAAAACTTCCAAATGTCAGAGGTTTAATAGAATTAAAGTTTAGTTCTTGCTCCCATGAAGTCCTCTGAGGCTTGCTTTTCTTTGTGTGTTGGACTACTTTCTTTAGTAGTAGAACTACTTTAGTATTATGGTACCTGCCTATCAGCCCATGTTTCCACAACACTGGTAATAAATTTTCTTCCTGAAAGTGACATATGTCACTTCTACACACATTTCATAAGCCAAAGCTAGCCACCCAGCCACACCTCACTTCAGGGAGGCAGGTATGTACAACCCTCTTATTTCCTTAAAATAGAGAAGAAGAACTAAGTGAACAGCAATAATGGTATCCATAGTACATGGCAGTCATCCAGATTTGTGGCAGTTTGTATAGTTAGTTTGACCTCAGTCTTCTAATATTTACAGTAAAAATGGTGTATGTATATGTGTTAGTACATCAAATAAACCTACTTCATTGATATTATAGAAATTTATGTTTTCTACTATTTAATGACCACATCTTATATGCTAAATGCAGTAATGTCAATTTTTTAAATTTTGTTTTGCTTTTATCTACGAATTTTCTAACTAGGCAAAACCAGATAAAAGAATATTGTTATAATTTTAAGAATCCTTTATTCAATGAGTAATTGTAATTTAGCTTATCTCATAAACAGTGAGTGAAATCTTTTTCGTTTTTTTTTTAAAGATTTTATTCATTTATTTGACAGAGAGAGAGAGAGAGAGCGAGAGAGGGAACACAAACAGAGGGAGTGGAAGAGGGAGAAGCAGGCTTCCCGCCAAGCGGGGATCCTGATGCGGGGCTCAATCCCAGGACCCTGGCATCATGACCTGAGCCGAAGGCAGATGCTTAATGACTGAGCCACCCAGGCGGCCGTCACAGTGAGTGAAATTTTGTCAAAGATCATTCCTAATTTTGAATTTTCATTAAAGACGATTAAGTATCTACTTCAAAAATAGCAAAATAGCATGAGTTTTCTTTATCCCAAATATTTTCTTGCAACTCTTTGCTGCCATAACAGTTTGGACCTGAATTTTATTTTCATAAGTTTAAAGACAGACTTTTATTTCTGCTGAGTTTTGTCATTAGAGGATATCTAGTATTAAAAGATCATTTTAGTGGGATTAAGTTGTAATTTAAAAACATAAAGAGGAGGAAATAAGAAACACAAAAAGAAGGGTTTTAAGAGATAGAGAAAGAAAAGAATACTCAGAACCTACTAGTTGGGAAACAATTTGCCATGGGTCTATCACATTTCTGTACAATACCCCAAGCAGAGGAACTGGCTTTTTTTTTTTTTTTTCTGGATTACCTTTTCAAGGATGTCTGTACAAAGAACAACCTTGGAAGATAGAAGGAGTATATCTCTTTAGAGCAGAGGGCAGGTTTGTTTGCTGCACAGTATAATTAAGATAATGTTTTCCTCCAGGGCAAAGGTTGGGCAGCTTATCTTGCAGCCCCCTTAATTGACTGGGGTTTCCTAAGCTCAGGTTTCCTTCAACTGTGATGTAAACCCACTGCTTGTGCAGCACTCACCTGGGCCACTGCACATCACCTCCATAAGATTTGCAGGGGCACGAAGGACATGAACCTCGCGCTGCTCATGCTTGCCTGATGAGTAGTAAGTCCTTTTATTCTGACCTAGGAGTCTCATGTCTTTTGCCAGCACACACAAAACTATGGCAAGCTTAACTAGACAATTGTAGGTACAAGAATGGGATGCTGACAGACATGGCTTTCTGGAAGAGAAAAGCCAAGAGATCATAAGGATTTAGTTAAGGTTTATGAGAAGACTCCCCAGGACCCAGTGAGTAGTGAAGTACCACCCAAACAATAAACAAGGGCTGATGTTTACAGTCTAAGTGGCAAGAGGCAGGGTTGAAACAAATTACCTAAATGGTGCTTTAATTGCTACTCAATCTTCTCTGAGAGGGAAGAGAAAGGGTCAAGGAATCCCCAAAGCTAACAGAGGGCGTTGGGTGGTCTGAAAACATCAGAACTTAGTTTTGGTTGAGCCATGAGTAGCCACCGGGTCAATCAAAATGGAAAGCAAAATGCTTTGCTTACTGGCATGGAGCTACTCACTCTCTTGCTACACACGCCCAGATTCCTACTTCCATCCCTTCTACTCTTACCTCAGCGGCTTTCAAGAGAAAAATAATTGGAGGTGGGGTTGAGGTTTTTCTGTCCCCAAAAGGAAACAAAAACCATATGCACACTTCCAAGTATGCTGGGGAACTTAAGGGAAGAGAAGGACTCAGACCTCGACGGCTCTGTTGGACACAGGAACCCAAGTCAACCATTCTACCCAATTCTATGATGAAAAGCAGTGCTCGGATTCAGTTTATACGATTTGGTCCGGGTTTGCAGTAGGGATGTAATGCGAATATGACCTTGTCCTCTAAGATGTCATCCACCCCTGATTTTCCTTCTACTTCTCTAAGAGCCCCTCAGTTTTCTTCAATGGCTCCTCTGCCCCAGACTACTTCTTCAATTAGAAATTCTTAAAAGAAATAGAGGGCAGGAGAGTGAAGAAATTAAGTGCTATAATAGAACTTTGAGGGGAAATATCTGAATTGCCATGATTAGAGGTAAACTGAGATTTTTGTATTTTCAAAAGGAGGCATGGGTTAAAAATGAATGAGGGACACTGTCTTACATGTTGATGTTTTCCATAGTTCCATCCTTGGTGGCCATTCCTTCTACACTTTTTTTTTTAAGATTTTATTTATTTATTTGAGAGAGAGAGATAGCAAGAGAGAGCATAAGCAGGGAGGAGAGGGAGAAGAAGATTCCTTGTGAGCAGGGAGCCCGACGTGGGGCTCAATCCCAGGACCCTAAGATCATGACCCAAGCCAAAGGCAGACACTTAACTGACTGAGCCACCCAGGCACCTCCCTTCTGCACTTTTAGATAATTCCCAAGTCCGCGTCTCCGGTTCCAACCTATCTTTAAGTTCCAGTCCAGCTTTTTGCAAATGCTTGTCAACTGGCTATCCCACAGGCACTTGAACCTAATGCAGTAAAAAACTAAAATAATCTTATCTCTTTAAATATTCCCACCTTTCCCATTATGGTTAATAGAATCAGTATCTTCACTTCTCCCAATTGAATCCAAAAAACTCCTCCTAAAGTCCCTCCTCTTCCCTAACCATCCATACCCAAATCCTATCCATTTCCGTTTAGAAATATATCCAAAATATGACCATTCTTTCCCATTTCTACTGCCACTAATTCAATTCAGGCTCTTAAGATTTCTATCCTAGACTAATGACATAGTGCCCTATCTAGTCTCTCCCCCATCGATCTCTCTTACAATCCATTTTTACACTCCTGCCATAATTATATTCTTACCAAACAAATATGATTACATCCTTCCCTTTGTTTAACAACTTCTCCTGATTTCCCACTAGCTGCCCTATAAAAGCCAAGCTCTTTTGTCTCAGTACAGTGCCCTTCCTGATGTAACCCCAATACACTGTTCCAATTTCATTTCCTTCCACTCTCCACCACAACCCTAAGCTCCAAACCACGATGAACTTCTCACATATCTTTTCAAAACTCTATGCCTTTGCACATTTTGTTCTCTTTGCCTGAAATGCAAAGAGAACAAACTCCTTTGTCAAGCAATCCCTGACATTCCTAGAAACTACCACAGCATTTATTTCTCTTTATTCAGTTTATTTCTTCATGTGTTTTCCTCTTCCACTAGACTGACTTCTGTAAGAGTAAACATTATCTCAAGGTTTTTGCATTTTTGAGTCCTGGATGTCTAAGCAGAATGTCTTATATGGCTGAATAAATGCTTATTTGTTTAATAACTCAATTTCTTATGTCAAATCAGGATCCAATGAATGCCTTAGCTTGGAATCAATTGTTGAGCAACCAAATGAGAGTATTTAATGAACTTCCATATTCTATATTATATAAATTTTAATCTTTGAACCTTTTATTCCTTGACTATGTTCACTGGGTTATTTAAATGAACAAAATGAAATATCACATAAGGGAAAAAAAACCAGGTTTACATTTTGCTCATTATTAAAAGCCAATGAGGTTTTTTAGGGGAAAATACACTATTAGCTAAATTAAGGATGAGGAGCACTTTTCAATTATCCTTGTCTCCACTGGGGTCATAAAAAATCAAGAATGTGACTATTTTACTAGATATGAATGTATTACTAATCATATTATGCCTTATAATATCAGGAACTCCATTTATAAAATAAAAGAGCTTAATTTGAAGATACCAGAAGATTAGTCTGACTACTAAGATTATATTTTGTCCAGAGAATGGATTTCATTGCTTTGAGACACAGCATTTCATAGTCCACTGTATTTTATCTGATCACTTTATCAAACTGATCAAACATTTTCTTTTCTTTTTAAAGATTTTTATTTATTGAGAAAGAGAGAGAATGGTAGAGAGAGAGCATGAGAGGGAGGAAGGTCAGAGGGAGAAACAGACTCCCTGCTGAGCAGGAAGCCTGATGCGGGACTCGATCCTGGGACTCCAGGATCATGACCTGAGCCGAAGGCAGTCGCTTAACCAACTGAGCCACCCAGGCACCCTGATCAAACATTTTCTATGCTGTCTCAGAAACACATAGGTGGGAAATGAGGGGCAAGACACAATTCATGAAGAGGAATGGGAAAAAGCCAAGGCAACATGTGTTTTTATTTTTAATGAACCTGGTCTGTATCCATAGCTTGATGAAATTTGAAGAACTCTGAGTTCTTCTACATCAGCTAGCCTGGGAAAGTACAAGTCTCTTGAGGACAGAGAGGCTTTTTTCTTTTTAAGTTTTTATTTTGAAAAATGTTAAAGCATACAGAAAATTTTGCCCTCCACTGAGATACACTAATTAATTGATCATATAAGCATGGGCATATTTCTGGACTCTCTGTTCTGTCAATTGATCTATGTATCTATTTTTGTTCCAGGACCATACTGTTCTGATTGCTACAGCTTTGTAGTGTATCTTTGAAATCTGGGATTGTGATACCTCCAGCTTTGTTCTTTCTCAAGATTGCTTTGGCTGCTGTAGTTCCACACAAATTTTAGTATTATTTGTTCTAGTTCTGTAAAAAATGTTGTTAATATTTTGATAGGGATTGCATTGAATCTGTAGGTTGCTTTGTGTAGTATAAACATTTTAGCAATATTAATTCTTCCATTCAATGAGCATGGAATATCTTCTCATTTGTTTTCATCATCTTTAATTTCTTTCATCATGTTTTATAGTTTTCAGAGTACAGGTCTTCCACCTTCTTGGTTAATCTTATTCCTAAGTATTTTATTCTTTTGGTGCAATTGAAATGCAATTGCTGTCTTAATTTCTCTTTCTGATACCTCATTATTAGTGTACAGAAATGCAATCAGTTTCTGGGTACTAATTTTGTATCCTGTAACTTTACTGAATTTATTTATTACTTGTAATAGATTTTTGGTGGAGTCTTTAGGGTTTTCTATGTATAGTATCATGTCATCTGCAAATAGTGATAATATAACTTCTTCCTTACCAATTTGGATTCCATTTATTTCTTTTTCTTGTCTGATTGCTGTGGCTAGGACTTCCAGTCGGATTGCTGTGGCTAAGACTTGTCTTGTTCCTGATCTTAAGAGGAAAAGCTCTTAGTTTCTCACCCTTGAGTATGATGTTAACTATGGGCTTTTCATATATGGCCTTTATTATGTTGAGGTATGTTCACTCTAAACGCACTTTGTTAAGAGTTTTTATCCTATCATGAACAGATGTTGAATTCTGTCAAATATTTTTTCTGTATCTCTTGAGATGATTATATAATTTTTATCCTTCATTTTCTTAATGTGCTGTATCACATTGATTTATTTGCAAATATTGAACCATCTTTGTATCCCCAGAACAAGCCCCACTTGATTGTGGTGAATGATTCTTTTAATGTACTGTTGAATGTGGTTTGCTAATATTTTATTGAGGATTTTTGCATCTGTGTTCATGAGGAATACTGGCCTGTAGTTTTCTTCTTTTGCAGTGTCTTTGGTTTTGGTATCAGGGTAATGCTAGCCTCATAGAATGTATTTGGAAGCTTTCCTTCCTCTTCTATTTTTTGGAATAGTTTGAGGAGAATAAATATTAATTCTTCTTTAAATATTTGGTAGAGGACACCTGGGAGGCTCAGTCAGTTAAGCGTCTGCCTTCGGCTCAGGTCATGATCCCAGACTCCTGGGATCGAGTCCCGGAGAGCAGTCTGCTTCTCCCTCTGCCTGCCGCTCCCCCTGCTTGTGCTCTCTCTCTGACAAATAAATAAATAAAT